>NW_016910515.1:820493-1078347 GCF_001483705.2 Eufriesea mexicana
GGGGGGGGGCGGTTCCAATTTTAGGACAGCTTCCACGGTTGAATAAAAATGGAGATCTATCATGACAATAAATTTATGCGAAGGTGTTCGAATTTCGGAAGCAAACGGGAATAATTGAATGAATCCGAGTTATGCCTACCTTTATGTCGTAACGAGGAGAACAGTGGAATCGGAAATACGACAGAATTTTATACAACGCATATGCAAGACGCAAGATACTTTAAACGGATGAAAATTTGCAAGAATATTTTCTCCTTCCCTACCAGTCTTCCGCCTTTGATTCATAAATATTCCATCTTAACCGTGACACACCTCTTTTGGACATTGCGTAAATTTATTGCTAAGGAATCCTGCAAAATACTCCGCTTCGGCTATTAACTCCGTCTTACAAGCAATCACGATCGCGAAGGAAATGAAATAAATAATATCGGAGCCAGTGATAAAAATCGAAATAAGTCAGCCATATGCGAATATCTAAGTAGCTTTCACTCTGCTTTGAAATTGTACATCTAAAATTCGCGCAAGTGAAATGGAAGTATATTTAACCACTATAGATATTCGAGACTTCGAAGGTTTTCATAAATAAATATTAAGAAATAGAGAAAATGATGGAAAGTGATGAAAATAACCCAGAAACTCGGTTCAAATATCATTCAATATCCCTAGAAGCGTTAAAATTATTTCCACAAACCTTGTGAACGTCATGGATGAGAGTATTTCGTTAATATTATTTCAGATGAGTCAGAATTATTAATAAGGAATATTCATATCGATTCCAAGCGTTCGCTTGATTTCAGATAATTATTATTAAATGTCAATCTACTCGTGGCTGGTTACGAGCATCTTAGCCGAAATTGATTTTAAATAGTAGAAAATTGGACGAAACACTCTCGTGCAGGCTTGCAGGGACGCTCGAGTAATCTGATGGATTACTACAATCCGAAAATTGATTTTTCAATTATACCAGCTAATACGGTTTCGCGTGACACGGTCGTTGGGGAACTCAATTTCGAAGGGAATACCTATTTGCATCACGGGAGCTACTCACCGGTCCACGGAGATCATGCAGAGATTGAGGATGCTGGCGGTGCAACTGAGCACGTCGTAGCTAACCCAAAGTTCGCACATAATTTCGCCGAAGTACCAATTACTGGAGATCTCGTAGAGCAACGCGATCGGCATTACCAGGAAAGCGACGCAGAGATCACTAGCTGCCTGCCTAATCAATCAATAGTCGCAGGGTCTTCGCAGCTTCTTAACGAGGAACACGGCGACGCAGACCAGAATGTCCAAGATCACAGTGAAGTGGACGATACCGCCGAGCACCGGAGCGATGAGTACTGCCAGTGAGAAGAGCAAATCGATCAATGGAACTTCCACTTTCTTCTACATTAACGGACGTGTTGCTCTTTTCCGCATCCTTCTCGGTTTCCGGGAATTTTTAAAGAGAATTAAATAAACATGTGTGAATGGCTTTAAAGCGCTGCATCTTTCCGTGTTTGTAACGCGGCTTAAAAATTCAAGCAAAAGCGTAAATCAACGAAGCCAGATAAAGGAAGTCAAAATGGAAAAACGTAAATTTAGGTGACCAATGAAGAATTATTAACTGGAAATATCTTCGAGATTACAATGTAGAAACTTAGTAATTTGAACTATTATATCGCTTTTCATTTTTAATAATTAATTCACCATATTTAATTCTCTGTGACGAAGAAAATGATAGTTAACGTGGCAAGAGTCAAATAAGGATTTTAAATTAATGCACAATAAGAGAATAGATAATTACTACGTAAAATTAGTATTAGTATCGTAAGCTTTACGAAAGTCGCCGAGGGTTCGAAGGTCAGGTTCGTTGGAAGAACCCTGGGCGATGCGTCGGGCCCTTAGCACAACCACACTTGGTCATGTTGGGGAGGTATTGTAAAATGTCTGCATGTTGGAAAGAAGAATACAAAAGGACGAGGACGTCCTGAGTGAGGGGGTTTTCAAGTTGAGAGTTGTCGATTGGAGAGTTGCTAAGTCAATGGAGAGTTGTAATAGAAGATGTATTAGTTGTCAATAATTCTGATTTGCTAACATTTGTGAGTTGTAATAGGAGAGTTGCTGTAGAAGTGTAGGTTGAGCGATGTGATAAATTATAAAAACTCGTACCTTTATCGTTCCTCACATACTCTGTCACTGTCAACTTATTATTAAATAAAAATGTACACCATCACACAAATCGTATCCGCAGTTTTATATTCGCCTAAACTAGCAACGAATTGTAACAAATTCAAATGAATCTAGATCTAAAAGAGAAAATTAATATGACACGGTATTTAAACAGAAGCTGCAAATTGCCAGCGACGAAGGATTAACACTATCTTCCAAATCGAGTTCAGCAAAAATGTCAAATTGTATTCGAGAATGCAGACACAAGAAAATCATTCGAATTTTCCTCTTCATCAAAACCAATCAAAATTCCCACCACGGAGAATTAAATACCTGTTAGAATCCAGATAGCAATATCTGCGACTCGCATGTATGGGAAGATACTCGTTGTAACAACGACTCGCGATGAGAATGTCCAATCATACAACCACAGGACAAAACGAGATTATAACCGTAATTAAACTGGCCAGCCTGCGAAACGCGCTGTCAATTTAAGATAATCTTACGCGTCGCGACGCGATACCGCGGCGCTACCCTTACTTACATTTATCACGTTGCCGGGGATTTTCATCGGAATAATTACGACGTTATTACACCGGCCTCCTACACACATGCATCACTGGATTTGAACGTTATTGCCCGCCGGAGTTACCAATTCGCTCCGCCACCCCAGAAAATCGCGCTATTTGCATCACGGGGGTTGCGAGATCAAGGAGGGAACGGTATCAATGCAGAACAGAAACCACTGAAACACGGTGTGACTCCATGAAAATGAAAATCACGACAGGCTTCTGCAGGAATTTCTGAACTTTTGGATCCTCGTTGTTACATATCCAAAAGGGTGATTGAGATGGGGTTGAAAAGAATTATTCGAGGCAGATAAAGTGGCATAATTTAATAGCAAGGAAGAATGTATGAGGTTTGACTTTTCTTTTTTTTTTTCGTAAAGTGGATACCTGGAAATTGTGTTATTTTTATGTATAACGCGAGTGCTGAAGAAATACTACCCCTGGGAGAAATTTCTTTATGTATCAACGATAAATAATATACTCTGGGATAGTATAATGCAGAATACCATACTTAATAGTAGCATGTTTCTTCTTCTTGTTTTATATATTTTTTCATAAGATTATTATTGATTATGCGTATATTTTTATTATTAATATGTTATATTTGATTCCATTTAACAAAAACTTGGTTCTACCTTTTTTGATGATAGAATGCATACTGGTAATTAATTGAAATAATTATTTCGATGGGAATATGTAAATGAAGTTATTAAAATAGTTAAGATGCTTTAAGAGAAGAATAGTTTAATAACAGGTAAGATAACGTGAAGAATAAAATCGTGAAATTATTGCAAAGTAATTAAAATAGTTGAAAGAATCGCAAGAGTAATTACAAGATCACAGGAAATAAAACTGAGAAATGAAAGACAATGAGAAAATTATTTGCTCCATTTACACAACTCGTTAACGAATATTCTATTATGAATAAGAATATTGCGAATATACTATATTAACGTTTATGAAAATTACAATAATATTCATGAAATGAAAAAGGAGTACACAATGACGAAATGGCCATTGAAAGAATTTGATCTATTTACACAACAATGGAAGGGCAGAAGCACGCGTGCTGAAGTTTGGTAAATTTGCTAAATTCTCGAGCACATTCGCATAACTCGAGGGTTCCGGCACAAATTCGCTGAAATATTTCATCGAATTGAAGAGAGTGCTCGGTGTACGCGTGCGAGTAATTTATCCTCGAATTCCAGGGTTTTGGCAAAAACTCGATACAAACACGGCCAGCCATTTATTCCGCCATTCCTATTCAATTTTTCAACGCACCTACCCACCGCCATACATCAAAGTTAAACACCATTCACATAAATCGTCCCTGCCTCTGTATCATACTTCGACAACGGCCGAATTGATCGTTTCCTAAAATCTGGTCATTTTATTTCTTCGAATCGAGGGTAACTGCATAATCAAACTCGCAGAGTGACAGGTGTGCACATTTTAATCGCTTGCGAAATTTTTCAAGCTTTAATCTCTCGAACATGAAATCTGCTTCTTGAATGAGAAAACGGCTTAATATGTGATTGAAATAGGAATATTTTCAGGAATTTTTTAATAGAGGAGTATATACGTGTTTATAAGTGAGATAAGTTTCTTAAATTTGTGGATGGAACAATTATTAGTTGAAATTAAATTTTGGAAATGAAAAAGAAATGAAAGTAGGTGGAAACGAAAGCAGAGGTATCTCTGATATGGAGATAATGTAAATTAGTTGAGAATTAGGGTTGTATGGAACACACTTTGGCGATATATTTGTGACGCCGCTGCATAGCAGAGAAATAGAAAATTTTTCAGAGTCGACGAGGAATTAAAATTTGGTGCAAACGTAGTTTGCGATATTTTTTTAAAGAGGGACGCTGAGAAATAGTATAATAACGAAGATTCTGTGGATCTGCGTAAATTAAAATTTATATGGAAGCAAAGTTACCAATATTTTTTAAAAATTGGTACTCC
The DNA here is from genome assembly GCF_001483705.2 of Eufriesea mexicana. Taxonomy (NCBI): domain Eukaryota; kingdom Metazoa; phylum Arthropoda; class Insecta; order Hymenoptera; family Apidae; genus Eufriesea; species Eufriesea mexicana. The sequence goes on from NW_016910515.1 coordinate 825,179, forward strand.
GAAACAATGAAGTTCTAAGGGCTCACGCTGATTTAAAATTATGTGAGAGTAATATTGGGACTATTTTTTAAAAACGAACGTAGTGAAATAGCGAAACAATAAATTTTCGAGAGTCCACGTGAATTTAAAGGTACGCAATATATGGAATAGCCATATTTCTGAAATAACGAATTTCTTTAAGTACGCATGCATCAATGTGTTATTTTCAACAACAGTTTATTCTTTCGTGAGCAAGAGACTTGCAGTTTTAACTGGCAGCTCTGTTTGTTTCTAAGTAACGATCGATAGATCGCGGGTGATCACGTAAACGGCGTGTAATGCTTCTACAGAAATATAAGAATAGTCGAAGTATCAACCGATATTTAGAAACTAGAGAACGGAGAATGTCCGTGGAGGTAATCGATGAAAAGATTGGAGAATGTGGCGAGTTTCTAAGGAGTATTATAAATAGCGAAGTTTCTCACAAGCTTTAAACACTTTTAACTAGAGAACTTTTACATTCGTTGTCATTCCACCTTTAGCATATCTCCGACGCCGCAATGTCTCCGAATAATCCGATTACTTCTTCGTAATAAACTTGGTAATACGTTTGAATGAAAAGATTCAGTAACCAAACGAAGGGAAATCTTTTCTCTCAAAATATTCGCGAAAATAACCGAACCTAAACAAAGATCAAAGAAAAGCAGATGCATCCCGTGTTAGTATGCAGTGTAAAGGTATTACGAGTCTCCATCTTTCAAATCAGATTACCAAAGTCCTGCTACGTATTTAAAATTCTCTCGATATCGTGAAATGTTAATCGGTATTTTCAAGCTCAAAGCTGTGGGGCTTTGAACTCTTGATCGGTACCTGAACTTTCTTTATAATTCGATAGCTACGGAGTATTAAATTCATAATTTCCTGTAAAATATAAATTAGAAATATGTCGTTAATGAAATCACGAATAAATTATTCCGCACGCCGACCATGTGATTCCGTGATCACTACATCGGTGCAGATAAATTCTATTTCTAAAGGATATTTTAAAGGTTTCTCTGAGAAGATTCCATGAGAATGAACCTCGAACAAAAGTCAATAAAAAAATCACCTCGACACACGTTCACCATTTACAAATCTACTATTTACGCCTCTGGTGTTTACGATTGCTATTCCAATTTTTACGAGCTTCGATGCGTAGCTCTGCTGACAACGAGCGCACCGACAGGTCCTAGGAGCAGTACTAAGTTAGCACCTGCAGGCGTTCCTCAAAGTTCCAAAATCCCATCTAAGTTCCAATCGTTAGGTAGCATAAACTATCTTAAACCTCGGTCATCTCTGTTCTTACGGAGTAAACACGTCAGTCGACGATCTGCAGGATTAATTCTCTTTCGAGATAATTAATCAACAACGTTCTTAGAGATATAACATGCTGACAAAATAAGTACTGACGTACAAACACTAAGATTTGCCAAATGTAAAAACAATTGTAAATTATAATTTATCCTATGGAGGTGCGAGTGAAATCTCAGTATTTGAAACATCTATAAATTATCAAATTTATTATTAATATCAAATTGCTCGCAACGTAAATGTAAAACAAAAATGAAGAAATAAATAAATTATTGGTAATTATTTACATTTATAGGGTACTCGTGTTAAAATGTACATATAATTTAGAAAAAGTTTATAAATTGATGCAATGATGGTTAGTAACAAATTAATATTGTTAATAACAAATTGACCATAATGTAAATTTATAATAAAGGTGGGAAAATTAATAAATTATAGGTTATCATATCGAAGAAGTAGTAATTAATGAAATCGACAAAGTTCGGAAACTTTCGGCCGATTTCGGAAACCGGCCGGAAAGGGGGGTCATATATAAAGGGGAATTGCGCGACTGTTACGTCTTTTTCCGGGTTGTGCTCGGACTGGGCACCCCGGCGTCAGGACCAGACACTTACGGAGCATCGCCAGGGGGCCCCGGCAACGATCCCGAGGGTCAGAGGTGGGCGACCTGGCTTTAGTAAGTCATGTTTAATACAGTTTTTTTCCGGTTTTAATTTCTCGTTTCTATTTAACATCGTCGTTGGTTTCTTTACGTCTCATCGTTCCCCCCACTAGTCAGTTTTCTTCCAGGACTAATCTACATATTTTCTTTGCAGATTCATTTTCTGAATTATTTGGTTTGTGCTCGGGTTCATTTGTCGCTTTGACTTTTCGGTGGTTACTTCTAAGATTTCAAAGAGGGGTTCGGTGGTGCGGATGGAGGTGACATAAGGGTGGGGTGGAGGTGTGGTTGAAGTAGATGGTGATCATCGACTTGATCTTCGGATTAGCTGATGGTCATTGTCCACTCCACCTATGCACCATCTTCCACCCTTGAATAATTTAATAATAAACTATTTCTTTGAGAATCTACATATTTCTATTTCTGCATCCTTTGATCGTTGGTTTGTTATCTTGTATTTGGTCATATTTCATCGATGGACTGTTTCTGTCTCATCAATGGGTAGCTTTTGTTGTATCGGTGGAATGTTCTTTCCATTTGGTCAACCTTTACGGTTTCTATTCTTTTCGCTTTTATTTTGTTCCCCGTACTAATTCCTTTCCTAGTAGGTATATACATTTTCTCTTCAGATTTTCAAGTTTTTCAAGTTATTCAAAATTTCATTCAGAAGACATCGTCGGATGACGAGGGATGCGTGCGTTTAGATATATCCATTCTATATTCCTTCTCGATTACCAAATAGAACAAAATTGTTCTCGCGAAAATCGCGATCCTTTTTAAGTACCGATAGGCCTACGCGACGTACTCTCATCTACTCGACAATTCCATGTTCTGTAAGTCATCCTAACGGCTCGTATCTGACATATTTTTTAACCACTGTCAATCTCGTCATGCATCGTTCCTGTGGTAGTCGTCGGGCTGGTGTTTCACATGATATCAATACGAGGGACTGTCGAACCTGATCGTCCTTAGCACCTTTGCGTGCACGACTGGTGTATGGGCCTTGAAGTCGGACATTGCATATCGTACCTACCGTCAGACCCCATGGGATGATTCCTTGATTGGTTTCTCCCCCATGTGGCAGGGGAACTACTGTATGACCGGCTGCAAAGCCTCGCTAGGGACCCTCGGGTTGATTCTGGGAGTTTAATCGGTCCGTTCGGCTATCTTGGAAGACGTGTACGTCAGGGCGAGGTCTGCAGCGACTGAAATTGGCTAGGCCCGATCAGGAGGGTGCTGGACATGAAGTTGCCTTGTACACGAGCAGGCTGTGCCACTAGGGCGCTTGTCGGATCTCGATGCGTAGCCACCCCACGTGGTGAGATCTGGTAATTGGTATCGCTTTCCAAAGAATAATTTTTGGGAAACGACACCAAGCTGAGAGCTACGCGCCAAAGCTGAAATATTAGTTATAAGCCAGTTACAAATTAGTCATTAATTAAAAAGATTGCAGAGGACAGTGACACGTGCCGTGGAAGTTTTATGGAACACCTCGGATTTTCCGGCTGCATCGTAATAGAATTCTGAACTGGACGGTGCTTGACGTTCATCCGCTATAGAAAGGTACAAGAGGGTACTGTGAGAGTTGTACCTCGCTAAAAAGTACGATATTGGAGGTGTTAAGACGACGGGTTCCTCCTCCCCAATTATTTCAGGATACTATGTCCTTCGAGTTTTGAATTTTAGTGACATCATTGAAACAAAGAAACAAAGAAGGCTCAGGGTGATCATGTGTACGAATTGGTCAACTATTTACTCGCACAGGTAACCAAATTTTGATTTAATATTTCATTCACTTAATGAAACTTGTACATAAGATGAACCAAGTAACTAGGAACTATCCGATTAAACGTATATCTTTATTAACCATGTCCACCTGGGCATGAGTGACGTCTTAATACTATGAGAATGGAATATTTATAGCTCTGATAGAGTGTGAAGAGTGTTTGGAACATTGCATAGAATAGCATGTGCAAGAGGATTGACTGGAAGGACTACCTATGGCAGAGGTACGTACCTATGGCAAAGTTTAAGTATGTTCTTAAGAATTTAGAGTGTCTGGCACCATGTGGGAAAATGACTGACTGAGGAATTTCGAGTAAACGCGAGAAAGCAAATCGAGTGAGAAGTATTGACAATTAGAATGATAGGGAATGAATGCGTGAGGGTATACAGGGTGCGAGAAAAATGTGCATGAGTGTAGTTTCTGAGCGAGAGTCCTGAGAGCGGAGAATCAGTCCAGTAAGAGACTTGAGAATGACAAAGTTTAGCTAAAACGGACCTATTGTTGTCACAAAAGAAGCGTCATTTCTTCTCGAACCTTCAACCATTTACTCACATGGGATTTAGTGAAGGATAATCCCAACGAGACAGAGCTGGACTGTCTTGTCGTTGATTCAGATCAAAGCGACCAGAGTGTGAGCCTCGAAGACTGTTTTTCTGCAATTGGACAACAGGCCGATTTGAAGTCTGTCAAGTGTAAGAGGTCTCGGTAATTGGATACGCGTGTCAACATTGACCCTTTTTCTACCACGGAAGTATTTTAATTATTCGAAGCATATAATGGAGAAATAATAATAGATTGGTTATATAATACAACACTCATATCCAATGGATCGTTTATCTTATACACGGTCACGGGTGACCACCGGTGGAGCCTTGGCATCTTTCATTCAATTTTAACAATTTTAAGCAGTTTAATCGTTCCGGTCACTAAAAGACCAACCCGGCATCACAGAAGAAACCATGTCCAGTCACATATGACCAAGTGGCAGTAAAAGTGTCAACAATTTCTTCGTTTGCCTTCGTTGGACCAGGATAAAGGATTCGCTGTGCCAAACAGAGAAGAAGGAAATGCAGAAGAATCGTCTCACCTCTGTTGGCACGGGGAAACTTTTCCGGGAAATCCTCGCGTAACGACAGTGGTCAGATTGAGAAGCAAGGTGCTTTCCATCGTGATTGCGCCCTTTTCCTCCATACAAGCATAATCGCTAACCTGAAGCGCCCCCTTCGTCAACGGTTACGTCATGCTCCTTCTCTACTTTCGGCCATGGGATTCCGGAAGGCTCTGGCCGTGCATGGCAATCTTCACTCGATTCCGCCATCCACGACCGGCCTCAACCGTTCGTCGTTACCGCTCGCACGACCCGGTCCTCGCGGCTTTGAAATCATGCTTCACGGTGGTGAAATCATGGTCAGCGATCGGATAGGTCGAAGGGGTGGTTCGACTGGTGTGGAGAGGCTCGCGTGATATCCGGACACGAAAATGGTGTTCCGTTCTTGGCTAGGAACGAGTAAACCGGAATTGGGTTTCAGGTTGGATCGGAATTTCGGATGACTGTAGGTGTGCTTTAGGAGGGCGGGTTTAATAGACGGTATAGTGCCCGGGAGGATCAGATTGTTTCGAGATGGTTCATACTAGTGGGGAAAGTTCAAAGCACCGGGTATATTGCTGAACTCGGGAAAATTTGCCCGAGTAAAAGTAAGAAAGTGCCTGCTGCATCGTGCGTTTACGACGGATAGTTCATCAACATTTTCGATAAAGATTTTAATTTAAGCGCAGTAATTTCGCGTTTCAGGCGATCTCGTGCAAAATCCTGCGTCGGCTATTATGCACTCCGAAATTGAATTTCACCGTGCAAATATCTCCGACGAAGGTTGTATCATTCTTCTGTATCATATTTACCGTTAATTCCAAAAGCAACGTTTATTTCGCAACCCGGAGATATTATTCTGTACCTTTTCTTACAATCGGACGTTCATCGTGTATATAGGTATGTAACTAATTACTAACTGCATAGGGTAAGTGGTACAAAATTTACTTCTGACGTGAGCATTGAATGCCAAGGGGTACCTCGATGTTAAAATTTTTAAACATTGGGGAAGGAATGTTAATTTTAATTCGACCTTTGAACGATTAAGTTCTTTAAATGTAGGTCTCTATTGCTCGGTTAGAACATATCCTGGGGATAATTGGATGAGTGTCAACACGATTTACGTTCGCCTAATACGAGGTATGGCAGTGTGGATTCGTACAACGTTCAAAGTAGCTAAGGATAAGTTCACACGACGATGTTACCCTTCTTTTAATGGCCTGTTCGAGAAGACGGTAGAATCAGGCAAACGAAATGGGAAACGAAATCGTAATTAATTCTCGGGTTTAGGTAATTAAGAACCTAATTGCTTTATCGTTGCTAACATTAAGGCGCCAACCTGAAGTTACACATCACGAATGGAGATATAAATAAGGAGAGATGCGAAAGTAATAAATAACTTCACCATATTGAGCTCTAGCATCTCCGTTCGAATTATTCGGATTCCTGGAATTATTCGACACGCGCCGTCTTCGTAGAAGCTAGGAAGGCATTCGATGGACGTTTTATGGAAGATAAATATTTTGCGTAGGTAGGCCACGCGGGACCAAGCATCCTCGTGAAGGCGTAAGCCTGGCAGAGATAAAAATGAAAATTATTCCAGTGTAATGCGATTCGCAATTCGATCAGATTCCTGATATTTAATTGACATAAATTAACAAATCGATGGAAATTAAACGAATTGCTCTGTTCGTAAATTTGTAGAAAAATAAATGTCGAGTGACTACTCTTTTATTTACAGCAATATTTGTATAACTCGTTCGCCTTATTTTCTTTGAATTTTCTGAAATTTCCAATTTGCATTTCCTACTGAAAAATGAATTGCAGATGAAATAAAAATACCTCAAGAATTTATATCTCTTTTTTAAAATCGTCAAACAATTTTTGGCTAAAGTAGAGAAGGTTTTCAAGCATTTGAAAATTTTTCAGGTTCAAAGAAGACTGATCGATCTTTCATTTTTAAATCTTTGAGTCACCTACCTTAAGTCACCCATCATGATAATTTTAACGGAATCAAGTCAGATCTGAGATAAAATAGAAGTAACTACAAAGACGATACTGTATATTTAAAATCGTCAAATGATGTCGTTGAAAACTCTCTTTGAAAAGATGATGTACGACAAAAAGGAATCCAATAGTGAGGGAAACTGGTTTGCAGAACTTATTGTGAGATGTACACAATTATACAATCCATTATGTATAAAACTCGCATTGATCCATGTAATACACTCAAAATTTACGTGTTTTCGTGAATTATATTAGGTAGCTTATCAAAGACTTCCATTTGCCTGGAAATTATTTCGTGCTTGCACTTCTCGTAATGGAAATCGTACTTTGCAATGTCTCTAAGATATAAACAAGAGACGGCAATCATCGAAGATCCACGAAGGATCCGCTGAAATCATAGTGGTCGAGATACTCGGACCTCAAGCGCGGTTCGTGGTCAGTCCACTATTTCTCTTCCGGTGTGCGTTTGTATTCCGTTCCCTGAATTCCCGCCATGTTACGACGAAGCTATTACATTGTAGTTCTTACGATTAGATTGCTAGGAGGAAATGACCGTAGTTGCTGTTGGAAAAATCTAATATTGTAAGTGAATGTATGATAGTTTGGAATTATGTTTGCCGCGCTACGGCAGTTAGGCTAACTAAACACGCGGGTTGAACAGTCAGGGATCTGGCGTACCGCATGATTCGAGTGACCCGTGCGGGTATTGATTAATGCGATATTTACAGTCTCAACAAAAACGGGAATATTATCAAATAGCTTTATTGGAACAGCAACTAATGCTAGGTACAAAACACAGAAATTTTGGCAAGAACTGTCAATAAAGTGACAGAGGAAACTCGAGTTTGTGTTGACTAGATTCAAAATTGCACATATTATTTTACAAAATTACGAACTTGTCACAACATTTCATATATCCACCCTGTTGTATTTCTTACAAAAATGTAATGTGTTCTTTAGGAATGTATCAAAGGTTACAAAATATTATTATAAAATTAAAATATACCGAATTTGATAAAAGAAAAAAAACTTAAAATTGTAGCATTCGTGGAAACGAAATTCACCAATGTATCACAAATTTCAGGTCACGTTAACTCGAAACAATGGCAGGGATAACAAAATTAAGAATGACAATGCCCAGAAATTCTGTTTACTTAAATCTAGTGATGAAGATATGGTGAGTTACGGTTGAGATTAAAAATTACACGAATTTTGGGCATTTTAATTTCAAAATATACTCGATGAAAGTTTAAAAAATTTCGGATTAGGAACTCTGGAACAAATACAATTATGTGAGTCGAACGCTTCGTAACAGGTTCCTCCAAGTTTCTTTACCTACATTTCACCTCCAAGCGTCTACACCTCCTACTCACCCCGACCTGCGCAATGTACCCATACCTCTTAGCCCACGTAAACGTCGCATGAAGGCAAGGACTAAGTCCTTTTTAATCACTAGCCCATTGGTTGAATCACGAATTGATTCGACTTGGTTGCTTACCTGATCTAGCGTTAACCCCAACCCGAACATGGCAGCCTAAGGGATTCTCCAAGCTACTGGTCCAATAGATTCTACGGAAACACTTGTGTTACGCTACATTGACCGCATTAATTTCGAAATATTCCGATATCTGAATTCGATTGTGGTCCACTCGACCTTAAATTTATCAGAAATATAAAGGACGCTCCAGACCACGGTATCCGTAATGGCTAGACGGCGCCATTTTCATCAAATGGAAGGTGCGTATATCGAAAACCGGACAGCGAATGGAAGCTGAAGTGAAACGGGAATATATCGCTCCATGTTTTCCCAGGGTACTGATTAGGATCGACTGTTTGCTGCCTAATGTCTCGAAAGGAAAACTGGCAAGGGCCCGCGTTACGAGGCTGAGAAATTGGGCTAGAATATTCCTTTGGTTTATTCTTTCCTCCTTTTGCGAAGGGTACAACGATACTGGAGTATTCAGACCAAGGACAGGTGATTCCTCAATGACGTGAATGATTCAGGAAATGGAGAACTCTGGTTGGAGTTCTACTTTGGATTGGGTCTAATAGATTAGGACTTATTCCTGTAATAAAATTTCAAAAATTTATTGTCACGGATTGTACAAGTGTTGTATATTTGTGAGGTTTCTCGGTTTTTATCATAGGTGATTTGTTAATGACGTGAATGATTCAGGAAATGGAGAAATTTGGTTGGAATTCTACTTTGGATTGGGTCTGGTAAATTACGACATATTCCTGTCATAGCATTTCTCAAATTTCTAATTACTGATTGTACGAGTGTTGTATATTATTTGTGAGGTTTTAAAGCTATTCAGAATTCCCTATTTGCAATTCTATAGAATTTTATAAAGGAGACTAATTGAGGAGTATATACCTTGGTGGTGTAGTAGATCGGCAATTAAGATAGCTGTGCTTGGGTGAGGATGAATGATGTTTGCGCAGGCTGTTAGGCAAATAGACTAACTAGGTGAATGATATATAGAAGAACGAAGAAGGATTTTCGCAAATATAGGGAGTGATGTGGGACGTCAAGCAAAAGGAATGAAGTGAGAAATTCTTAAAGTATATCTTAGAGTATCTGGGAGTATCTCTTAGAATATCACCAAGTTCAGAGTAATCAGAGTAATAATTGAATTTACATTAATTTCAATAAATAGTTATTTATAGCACAACAAATTAATTTCTGACCATTTTCGTCAACTAGACGCTCTTTCAGCTTCATAGAAACGAGGCTTCTGCTGATCTCAGTCGTTAATGGAAACAATTACTTACCTTCGACGTGTCTCATATACTTAATCAATACCGTGCTTTTTATATTATAGTATTACAGGGTTATTCCTAACGATGATTAATGCGCGTTAGTGTGTCTGGAAAGAAAGGGTGTCGGAGGCTATGGCTTTCCCTTGAACAAAGGATGAAATATAATTACTGTGCAAGGAGCATAGCAAATTCTGATTCATCCACGGATAAATCTTCATACGATAGGTTCTTTTGTTATTCTGTAGCCATTATTAAGTTGGTCGCATGTTATCCAGCAAAAGTATGATTTTGTCAGATTAATAACCATGCACATTCGATCTTCCTGACCTTAAAGTTATTTAAGTCACAGCAAAGCAAGAAGTAACGGATCTTGAAGATACTATTTAACAAATAAAAAAAATAAGAGGCAATCAAGTATATAAACTGAAATATTCAATTAGTTTCGACGTTTTATACTTTATATTATGAAACTTGAGATGATATTACTTATAATTCATGAACGACTAATTGAAATCAATACTTTACGCTTAATACCTCTGAACCTGTCATGTACATCGCGTCATAGGTAACACGCGGGAGTATTATATCAAAATACCTCATCAAACACCCCGAGATATCAGTCGCCAGTTAGGCTCATTAGAGACGTACTTGCAAACTGCAAAATTCGCGTTGAATTCGTCGATTACGATCAAATATCAAACGCGGCCCAAGCTTAAATTGCTAACAGACAGATACAAGGACATCGCGAAAAAGTTTCTGGTGCTACTGGCAGCAGTTTAACGTATATCATTAAACTTCGGCCGAACGTCTTGCATCAGAGTTATACAATGTAACTTAGGGCCCAAACGAGACGCAGAGCAATCGTTCATCGCAAAGTTCCCGAAAAAATGGTTTACGTCGCGACCTAGCTCCCTAGGATAGTCCTCCGCCGCCTTTTAAGATTGAGAAACATGAGATTAAGCGTGATCGCAAGTAAAACTGGTCTTAGGCGACGAGACAAGAGATGAAGATCATCTTGGGCTGCAGAGCACAGCGAAGCGGCGAATGTCACTGCCAGAACAGCAGTGAACAGCCGTGCGCTGCAGATCACAGCACAGCACAGCGGAGCACCAAATGTAGCAGACAGTACTGCAAGCATCATCTCAGCGTAGCAAATTGCAGAAGAGAAGAGCAGAGCAGCGACTCTTTCTGCCAGCACAGCAAACAATATCAGAGCCCTGCAGGACACACAGAACGTCGAATACCACAGCCAGCGCGGTATGGGACAGCAGAGAACGAATTATAGCACCGAATATAACTGCTAGCACAGTGATGAAATTCTGGCGAGCGGCTGAGCACAGCAGACCACCAGAATATTACCGACCACACAGCACAGAGCAGCGCATAAAAGGGGGTAGAATAGCACTGTTTGGGGTAAAATCTTACCGCACAGCACCGCCACCATAGTAGAGCACAGCAGAGCGAAGCACAGCACAGCAAAGCATAGCAGAACGCCGTATAGCACTGAATAGCACAGATTAGCATGGCCTAGTACAGCACAGCACCGATTGGCGCCAACACCACAGTTGAACACAGTGGAGCGTAGCAGAGCGCACCAAAGCACAGCAGCGCAGAGCAGAGCTACGAGCAGCACTAAGAAGCACACATTAGCACTGCATATGTCATCATCACGCCGAATAGAAGGGCCACCACAGCGTAACGCATAAGAGCACTGCAGAGCACAGTAGTGCACCGTATAGCATTGAAAAGCAACGATAATCACAGCTTTCGACACTAAAGATTCATACAACGCACCCACTACATCATAGCATACCAGAGAGCGGCAGAGCGCAGCAGTACACAGCAGAGCAATGAAGAGGGCCGAGTAGGAGCAACTAACATAGATTAGCACCGCTTAGTACCGCAATGCCACGCATGTTAGCGCCACAACAGCAAAGAACAGCAGATCACACCAGATCGCATTGATGCAGCAGTGCGCAGCAGAGCGCAGGAGGGGCCAGCAGAAGCATGCAGAGCACAGTCAATCGCCGAAAAGTACCAATTTTCAATTGTTATCAGTGCGCAGGGCTGCACCGCCATAATTACAGAGCACATAATGGCAGAGCAGGGCGCAGCAGAGCATAGCACAGCGTCAAATAGCTCCGAATAAACCAGATTAGCAATTTGGGACATCACCACAATAAATGGCATGGTCACTACAGCGGATCACAGCAGAGAGCGTGAGAGAACCACAGAGCGCAGCAGAGCACGGAGGAGCATAGCAGGGCCACAAATAGCTTCGAGCAGTACACATTAGCTCTGCTACCGATAGCACCGCACAGAATAGCACCCCTACCGCAGCAAAGCACAGCAGAGCGCAGAAGAGGACAGAAGAGCAGTCATGAGCGCCGAATAGCACTGATTAGCACAGATTAACACTGGTTAGATCAGCACTCCACCGAACAGCGCCGCCAGAACAGTAGAACGACACAGATTAGAGCAGAGCAGAGTAGACCGCCATAAAATAACGACTACCACACTCTAGAACTACTTAGGACAACACAGCACTGAATAGCACTGCTACCATACCAAAGGATAACAGGGCCAAGCAGATCGCAGCAGAGCACAGCAGAGCGCAACAGAGTGCAGCAGGGCGCAGTAAAGCGCAGCAAAGCACAGCAGGTCCTCGAATATCACCGCCAGCATAGCAGGGCACAGCAGAGAACAGCAAAGGGCAGGAGCGCGCAGCAAATCGACGAATCGCGCCAAATAGAACAGATTAGTACCCCTTAGGACCGTGCGCACCTCGCCGTCACCACATCAGAGAGCAGCAGCAGGCACCAGATCGCGGCAGAGCACAGCGGAGCACGGCAATTAACTGAGTAATACCCAATAGAAGAGAATAGTACTGCTTAGGGCAGAAAAGCACCGAATAGCGCCGCCAACGTAGCGAAGCACAGTTGGGCACAGCAGAGCGCAGCAGAGCACAGAGGAGCACCAAATATCTGAGAATATTGTTGCAAATCGCGAGTGTAATCCTTATTCTTCGGGTTCGATCGCTGGATTGCAGAAGAATTCTAAAACGTCAGAATAGACTTTCCTTCTGAAAAGGTTGACAGCACACCCTGGAGTTCGATGGAAGAGGTTCCTTTTATAGTCAGTAGCCGATTCTTGTTTAAACTGAACATTCTCGAAGGTGCTGGATTATTCTGCACTGAAGTTACGATTCACACTTCGTGGCCGAAAACCGAGTGGACATGATCTCGCAACAATATCACACATTAGTACTGCTTAACATGTCTCATGTCCTAATAGCACCACCACCACTGCGGAGCGCAGCAAAGCGCAGCAGAACGCAGTAGACAAGAGCAGAGCACAGCATAGCGCCGATTAGCACTGAGGAACATAAACTAGTGCAGCTCTGGTCAGCACCATACCAAATAGCACCGCCGCCACATCAGTGCACAGCAAGGGACAGGTGAACTCAGCAGGGCATAGCAGAGTGCCGCTGATATCAGCAGAGTACAGAAGAGAGTCGAACGGAAGCGAATAGCACAGATTGGCACTGCATACTGCAGCTTAGCACCGATTAGCTATTTAGCCATCTCTCGCTCTACGGTAGGCTCCTGTATTCTGCTGCGCTGATCTGCTCGCTGCTGTGCTCAGCTGTGGTGAAGATGCTACTCAGAGCTTGATGTCAAATGCTGTACTAATCTGTGCATTACTAATCTGCTGTGTTCTGCTTTGGCTGTGGTACTATTCGGCGCGTTGCTCTCCTCAGCAGAGATAACCTGTGCAATGCGGTGCTATTCGCTACTATTCGGCACTCTACTGTGCTCTGCTGTACTTCGCCATGATCAGGTGATCTCTGCTGTGGTGGCGGTGCAATTCGTTGCCCTGCTTTCGTAAGCATAGTTAAGCTATGCTATTTGGTGACATTCGTCGCTATTCTGTGCTCTGATGTATTCTACTGCGATCCGCAGCGTGCTTTATTGCTCTGCCCTGGTGGCGGTGCTATTCTGTCGCGTTCTACCCCAAGCTGGGTCATTTTGTTCTATTCGATGCTATTTTGCGATCGACCGCTCTGTGCCGCGCTCTACTAAGTGCTGCCGCGACCTGTTGCGCACAGGTGACCTCTGCAGTTCCCAGCTGCGCTGTCGGAAACATACAGCGCTATGCCGTACTCTGCAGCGTTCTGCTGTTTCTGCCGGGTAGGCGGTGATATTCGGCGCTCTGCCGAGCTCTACACTGCCCTGCTGTTTTTTTTTGTGCTGGCGGCTATTTTCAATTCTCTGCTGGGCGCGACTGTTCTGGCTGTGATATTAGATTCTCTGCTGCGCTTGGCTGTTCTGGCGGAAACAGTCGCTGATCTGCTTTGCTCTCATGTTATGTTATGGGCTGAGATGTTCCTTGCAGGGCAGGCTTTGACATTTGATTCTATTCTGTGCTGTGCTGTTCTCTGCACCGGTCTGCAATGCTCCACTGCGCTCCACTATGGGCAGCTATCGTGGAGGTGCTGCTCGGTGGGCTGCGTTGATTGGCTCTGCCACTGTCTGATGCACTTTGCAATCCTCGGAAATGCTAGCCTAGGCATTCGGTTCTCTGCTGGGATCTGTTTCAATATGCTGCGAACTGCACATTTATGCTGTGCCGGCAGTGATACTCGATGTGCTGCTGTAATCTGCTGTGCTCTGCTCTCCTCTGCTGTACTGGCGGAGACATTCAGTGCTGTGCTGTGCTGTGCTGTGCTCTGCAGCTAACTGTAGCTTTCTGCTATTCCCTGCTGTGCTGCCGGAGACACCTAGCGCTCCATTGAGCGTTGCTGCAATCTGCAATGCGCACATGTTCCTTGCTGTGCTGTCAGTGACATTAGACGCTTTACTTTGCTCTGCAGAGCTCTGCAGGTCTCTGTGACGGGGACATTCGGTGCTCCGCTGAGCACTGTTGATGTTTGCTGTACTGGCGGTGACATCGAGCGATCAGCTGTGCACTGCAGGGCTCTGCTGTGCCCTGCTGTGGTAGCTGTGCTATTCGGTGTTGTTCTGCACTAATCCGTGCAACTGCGTGCAATATTATCTTGCAACGGCACTGCACTGTGTTCTGCAGAGCTATGCTATGCTATGCACTGCTCTGCCGCCGTCTGCAGTGGTGGAGGTCGTATTCGGCGCGGAGCAGCCCTAGGGCGATGCTAATGCGCACTATTTGGTGCTATTCCTCACTCTGGAATGCTATACCACGCTCTGCTATGCAAAGCTGTGGTAGAGGTGCAATTCGGAGCGGTGCTGCCTTACGCAGGGCTACTTCGCTATAATGCTCTCTGCAACACTCTGCTGTGCTATTCTCTGTTCGGCTAATGTGGCGATGTTTTCGTTGCTGTGCTTCCCTAAGCAGTGCTGCTCTGAGCTTTTCGGTGCGATTCTGTGGAATTTAAATCATCAGTGAACAAATTAATGCAACGGCTAGAATACAGTGATGATGGCTGTACACAGTAATCTTTTGACATATGTCAATGTCTCCAGCGACAATTACTCTATCCATTGTTCATTCTAGAATTGCCGGAGACCGTAGATGATCTGCGAGCAGATTGATTCAATGGTCATAGTATTGTGTAGATGGCTACACTCAGTACTGCATTGACATTTCTCAATATCTCTACCGATATTTGATCTATCCATTAATCATTCTAGAATTGCTATAGAATTTAAATCATCAGTGAACAGATTAATACAACGGCTACAGTGCTCTATTGAAGACTATACTCAGTACTGTATTGATGTTTGTCAAAGTTTCCAGCGACAACTACTCCATCCATGGATCATCCTGTAATTGCTGAACAACATGGACGGTCAGCGTGCAGATTAATTAAATGGCTACAGTAACGTGTAAGTGGCTAACTCCGTACTGTTTTGTCGTTTGTTAATATCACTACCGATATATGATCTATCCGTTGATCATTCTAGAATTGTTATAGAGTTTAAATCATCAGTGAACAGATTGATCCTCCGGCTACAGTGCTCTGTTGGTGGATATACTAAGTACCGTACTGCCAATTGCAAATATCTTTAGCCATAGCTAATCTATCCATTGATTATTCCAGAATTGCTGCGGAATTTAATTACCAGTGAACAAATTAATCCAACGTCTACAGTACTGTGATGATGGCTATACTCAGTAATGTATTGTCAATTGTTAATACCACCAGGTTTATCTGATTTTGATCATTCTAGAATTCCTATAGAACCTGAATCATCAGTGAACAGATTAAGCCAACGGCTACATTAATTTGACGATGTCTGTATTCGACACTATATTGTCAACTGTTAATATCTTGAGCGATAATTGACATTTCTTTTTTCATTCTATAATTGCTACAAGATTAAAATCATCAATGAATATATTAATCCGACGAATATAGTACTATGTTGGCGGCTGTACTAAGTACCGTGCTTACAATTGTAAATATCTCTAGCCATAATTAATCAATCCAATGATTATTCTACAATTGCTGTGAAATTTATGTCATCAATGATCAAATTATTCCAATGGATGTAGTACTCTTTACATTGCTATACTCAGTGCTGTATTTTCAATTGTATATACACTTAGCGATAATTGATCGATTCAGTGATCATTCCAGAATAGCAATATAACTTAGCTCACCTTAGGATAGGTTGATATTGCGGCTGTAATTCTTCGTTGATGACCATACTCAGTACTGTACTTTCAATATTTAATATTCCCAACTATAAATGATTTATGCTTCGATCATTCTTGAACTGCTATAGAACTTCTATCATCAGCAAACAGATTAATCCAGCGGCTACATTACTTTTATGATGGCTATACTGTGTAAAGTATTATCAATGCTTACTATCTTGAGCGATAATTGACCTTTCCTTTCTCATTCGTGTATTGCAACAGAATTTCAATCAAGAGTGAAGGGATTAATTCAACGGCTACAGTACTAAGGTGACGGTTGTACTCCGTACTGTGTTGTGAATTATCAACTTCTCGAGCGAAAATTGATCTGACTTTTGTCATACTAGAATTGTTACAGTGTTTAAGTTCTCAGTGAAGAGGTTAATCCAACGGCTAGAGTAATGTGATAATTGCTATACTGCGTATTGTGCTGCCATTTGTTAATATCTCGAGCGAAAATGGATCCATCTTTGTCATTCTAAAATTGATATAGAATTTATATCATCATTGAACAGGATAATACAACGGCTACAGTGTTCTGTTGTTTGATGTGCCAAGTACCGTTCTATCAATTGTAAATATCTCTAGCCTTGACCGCACTATACATTGATTATTCTAGAATTGCAGTGGAACTTTAATCGCCGGTATACAAATTAATGTAACGGCTACAGTACTGTGATGATGGTTGTACTCAGTACTGTTTTGTCAATTGTTAATATCTCGAGCGATATTGCATATTTCTTTCGTTATTCTGGAATTGCTATAGAATTTAAATCATCATTGTAGAAATTTATCTAACGGCTACAGTGCTCTGTTGATGGATATAATAGGTTTCACACTGCCAGTTGTAAATACCACTAGCCATTACTGATCTAGACATTGTTTATGCTAGTATTGCTGAGGAATTTAAATAATTAGTGAACAAATTCATCCAACCACTACAGTACTCTATTGTTGGCTGTACCCAGTACCGTTTTGTCAATTGTTAACATCTCGAGCTATTATGGATAAGCCTTTTGTCATCCTAAAATTGCTATAGATTTTAAATCATCAGTGATCAGATTAATCCCACGGCTACAGTGCTTCGTTGGTGGATGCACTAAGTACCGTACTCCCAAGTGTAAGTATCTCTTGCCATGACAGATCTATACATTGGTTACTCTAGAATTTCTGTGCAATTTAAATCATCAGTAAGCAAATTAATCAGGCGGCTATATGACTGTGATGATGGCTATACTCAGTACTGCGTTGTCAGATGCTAACATCTCTCGCGATAATGGATCTGCTTTTTGTCAATCTATGATTGCTATAAAACAGAAATCACTAATGAAAAGAATAATCAAACAGCTACAGTGCTCTGTTGATGGCTATACTCAATACTGTATTGAGATACGTCAATGTATCCAGCGACAATTGCTCTATCCAATGATCATTCTACATTTGCGGAAGAATTTGGATGATCAGCGGACAGATTAGTTAAATGGCAATAGTATTGTATAGATGGCTACACTCACCAGGAGAGTGCGAGTCCTTCGGGTCACCGATTTGATTGTATCCTTGTAGGATTGTAGATTTCGTCATGCAGTTCAAGTGTATATGCCATTATACCCGTCACTACCCGTTACTGCTTTTAAGATATTTACGATTAAAATTTTATTACATCTGCAACTACAGATTTTTTCCTATGCTTCTTTTATAGTGATGTGGCCTGAAGACGAACCACGAAATTTCCTATTCTGATGGTCCAGGGGTCGATTATTGTCAGTCGTTGGATTTTTTTCTTCAATCTATTTTTTAGTTTGTATTAATTTAACGCCATTAAAAACATTGTAAATAGGTAATTGTAAATCAGATTTCTTAATAAAAAAATTCCTTTTCCACTATTCATTATGTCTGTATATATTTATTACAAAATAAGGATACAATTCAAGGAAAACAGTTTTCTAGAGCAATCAATTTACTACAGAAGGAATACAAAAATGTAAATAATCATTAAATATAGGAAATACGAAACCTATCGTTCATGTAAGTATTAATTACATTCTGACAAACATTCCGTCTATACCGGAACAAAAATTGTTTCAAATATTCAATATCAGTCGGATCATTTCAAATTTCAAACTTCTTCTCGGTATTCCTTGTATTTCCTGTATGTAATGGTTATTTATATTATTGTGTTCCTTCTGTATAAAATAAGATTCCTATAGAAAACAGTTTTGCATGCATTGCATTCTTATTACTTTACAACAAATATACACTAGCATAAGAAGTCGCAAGAGATAAATACTTTTAATAAGAAATTTGATTAACAATTGTTTACTAATATGTCTTCATAGGCGAATAATGAATACAAAATGAAAAATAAATTGGAGAAGGAGATTCAGCTAATGCGGGAATCGAACCCCGGACCTACACCATAGGAACATTCGGTTTTTTTTCTTTTGTAACATACGTTTATTACGCCATCAGTATTTTTTTATGTTTTGATTGTTTGAGTCTCCCGATCTATATTCGATAGCTTCGTATTAATTTTCGACGCGTTGTCATAATGGACGTCTGTGTTACACAAGATTGCCGTGTTGTCGGCTTTCCGAGTCACTTGATAGATCAAATGCACATTTTCGCTATTCTGTATGTACCCTTGACCATTCAGGTATACGAAAGCTTCTGGCGGCGTGTATCCTGTCTGCTGGATTTTTTCAAAGTACTGTGGGTTGGGGTATACGGAGCTGTTTATTAGACTATTACTTTTTACATTTCCAATGTTCGCCCAATGATTGCAGATCGATTTGAGCATGAACAATTCTATTCTAACTATTTCCGCGAGTTCGTAAAGTTTGGGGTTGCTAATTAATTTAGTGAAGTTGGACTCTGGAGTCCGGTGTTCGCCTAGACAAGCCCTGAGGCATTTTCTTTCGAAAGCCATGAGCTTCTCTATCGTACTTGCCGTTACATTGAATCGTACGGGGCAGCCGTATGTCAGTGTCGGCCTTAAAAGTTACTTATAACAAATAATTCTTGCTTTCGCGTTTAGCAATTTCGAATAAAACAGACGCTTGTGATTGGCGAATGCTCCCTGGTCTTTCTCGATTTGCGTTTGGACATGGTTTATAAAGTTTTGTTTGTAATCCAGATGTACGCCTAAACATCGAACCACATTTTTGTTTGCTGTTTTCATTCGATCGTCTTTCCCGTCGTATAGTTGAAAGTGCTTCGAGTGCGTTCGTACGTCGTTGTTCGCATTCGAGAGTCGTGATAAGTATGGTCTGAATAGAATGGTTTCACATTTTCCAGTATTGATTTTTAATTTCCAAGTGTGGAAGTAACCTTGAATTCTTCCAAAAATTTCTTGCAATCGCGTTTTTAACTTTGACGGTCTCAATGCTGCCTTTTATATAAACTAGAAAGTCGTCCACGAAAGCTACCGCGAATTTGTCAGGGTCGTTATTTAGGTCGTACATGCGGAGTAAATCGCATATATATATGCTACATAAGATGGAAGAATTGACGGTGTCTTGTTGTAAGCCATCCTCAATCGCGAAGGTTTTCGTAGACGAGCAATTGTTTTCCGTTACTATGAACTTTTTATCGTGAAGCATATCCCAGATCATCCCGACAAAGTGTGATGGGAAGCCTTTCTTTACAAGTTTAAAGAAGAGACTGTCCAGCCACACCGTGTCAAATGCTTTCTCTAGGTCTATGAGGAGCGCGCCTACCCATTCGTCGACGTTTCTCGCCAAGCAAATGTCCGATGTAAATTTGGAGATTGCATGTATCGTGGAATGTAACACTTGAGCCCGAACTGTGTCTCTGGGGTAACGTTATTGGTGTCGAAGTAGGTCGTCAGGGCTTTGTTAATTACAGTTTCGAAAACCTTACTAATATTCGCGAGGAGGCTGATCGGTCGGTAATCCGTTGGATTAGTTCCCTCTTTGACTTTCTTTTTCATCGCTATTAATTTTGCCGTCTTCCAGGCGGTCGGAAAATACATCCTGTTTAGGAAGTTGTTGAATATTTTCGCTTAATTGAATATACATTGTAGCGGAAAGTTTTTAAAGCAATATTAGGAATGTCGTTGAAACTGGAGGATTTTTTGTTATTGAGTTCTTTGAATGGTAGTTTCAGTTCTGTAAATGACGTAAAATAGTCTTTGGGTACGCGTTCGTCCTTTGGGCGGTCCGCTGGGTTGTCTTCGTCGAATGTGCATACCGTCTTGTCGTTTAGTCGGTCTTTCAGGATTTCCTGTTTAAGTCCGTCGATTTTTTGTTCAATTATATGGGAGAGCTGTTCTTTACCCATGTGCAAGTTTCGAGTATGCACCGATTCGAAGTGCCTACCAAGAACATTTAATTTGTCTTCCGCCTCCGTTGCGAGGATGTTTCGTCGCGTGTCCGTCTGACGAGTATCGAATCGTACATTTGAATCCCGAAGGAGGCATGCATTCGCCATAGGAATTTTTAGGGTTCCTATGGTACTTGCCTCTTTCGGTCGGAATATACTATTGATGGCGGGAAAGAATTTCGACGACTGACGCGGTGATGTACTGGAAATTTTGTTTTCCCAGCAGGTGTTCACTGAATCGTGGAAAGCTTTCTTCACGTCGTTTCTGATACTTTTAAGGGAATCTTTAAGTGCTGCTATTGCCGTACCGTTTCTACTTTTGTACGATTCGAGGCTCGTGAATCTGTTGAGTTGCGTGATGGTCTGACATTTTTGTCTGCGTAACTGTTTGATGCGAGGAGTGAGGTATTTGTCCGTCGTGTTGCTGCTTGTTATGCGTGGGACACTAAAGTCTATTGCGCCGGTAATGTTGAGGTCTAATTTTTAGTGGGGGATGTCTATTTCTCCCATGTTTACATTTCTGTTGTCAGAAATGTCTGGGATATCAGTCTCTGTTAAGTATTTTGCAAATTTAATCTAGTCGGCTTTGTAGAAATTGTATCGGTCCGGCATTACCGATTCGCCTATCTCTAGCGTACTCGTCGAGGGTATCGATACTTCTATCAGCACTGCTCAGTGGTCGCTGTCATTTTCGAACGAGTGTAGGATGTGGTGGCTGGGTTTCTTGTGGAATACAATGCGACTATCCGCCAAGCAGATATGAAGGCCCCGCTTTTCGGATAGGAAGGCACTGCTGCTCTATGAATGGAAAGTCTGTAAGGGACCTGGTTTTCGAGGGTCCACTTTTTCAGCGATATACCTCGGCTATTGTTTATGACGTTACCCCAAGAGTCGTGTTTGGCGTTCAGGACACCAGCTAGTATATAGTAATGGTTGACTTTATGTAGTTCCAATTGTCTAAAAAGGGATTTAAACTCTAACATAAATTCCTTTTTACAATTGCTCGTCGCCTAGCCTGCAATTATGAATAGCTTAGCGGCGTCTTGAAGCTATATGTCTATAACTGTCGATTCGAAACTTTTGTTTGTCGCATCGTGGTCTAAGCAAACGTGTCTGAATTTAAGGCTTTTACGTATGACGTTTCCCGTTCCACCAGCTTGCTTAGCTTTAGGCTTATCGCTTCCTATGAAATTGTAATTCTCGAATACAATTCTGTGTCGAGAATTCAATTTCGTTTCGCAGAATAACGTTATGTCTGGTTTACTGTCATTCAGACAATCCAGGAGAGACGAGCGTCTCTCGTTTGTTATGATTGAGTTAACATCAATTTGTATTATGTTGAGTCGTTTCAGTGAAAGTTTGTTAGCGGTGATTAGTTGTGCTATTGCGGGAGTAGCCATTAGAAGCCAATTCCGATGGATTCTGCTAAGAAATTTACTTTATTCGTATTTATCTAGACGCTATTTGCTGAGCGCGCGATATTGTTATTTATCATGTTCGTCACTTGTCTGGTTTCTCGTAGTAACGTTGCATTAAATGTACCTGCTGCGTTGTTTTGTGGTTGTTTGTTGCTTTCCATGTCAGGGTTTCATTGCGTTTCTGCCTAAGTCCGTGCCTGTCTTTCCGATAGCATAGCGCTGTAAGAAATTGCGAGGTTGACTGTTTCGTTTATTATGTGTTGTTTCCGTTCTCCTGCTGCTTTAGTTGCCCGCTATTTCTACTACTTTCTGCTTCAATTCCTGAAGCCTTGGGCAACCCCTATAAGAGGTAGGATGTCCAAAGTTTCTGCAATTAACGCAGCATGGCTTGCCAATGGTCGTATCGGTACGCGTGCACTCTCCTGGGTTGTGTGGATCGTTAAATTTAACACTCCTGTATTCTAGGTTACAATATAGGGAGATATAGCCAATACTTTGGCACCTTGTCATTGTACTCGATCCCTTTGCACTGTTTTCTCCCATTAGATTAGGGAGTGGAGTACGACCTTGATTTGCTTGCTTTAGATTTTCTAGTTTTTTGTTTGGAGACAGCTGGACAATGTACATAGAAAGCTTTCTCTCTTCCAGGATCGAGTTCTCCGTCTCAAATTTCTTTGCGGCATCGAATTGTATGTTCGGCATATTTCTTGAGCGAAGTTCGCTTAAGACTGTTCCCGGTATGAAATCCCCGTCTAGATATTTTAGCAATATTGATTGGTTTCGCGTAACCATCGGCGTGTACGAAAAGAAATTAATGTTTCCTTTTTTTAAGAGGTCGCATGCTAACTTGTGTGCCGGGATCGAGGTGAGATGTAAAAGGTGCTCATTGTTTGTTAGTCGTTTCGTGTAAAAGTCTTTACTTCCTTGCGAGATAATTTCGACTGCCTTTTTATATGTTGAGTTGAAGATCGTAATAGAAGGATGCCTGGCGTTACTTATCCGGTTCCCGGTCTCCTATGGCGCGCTTTGTAGCTCGTTGAAAGACGTCTCCTTTCTTTTTCTTTGCCGATACTGGAAGTAGCGGTGCATCCGGCCTTCGGGACTGCTACTGGTGGCTGGTACTGCTGCTGGTGTTGGCCGCTGGACTCGGGGTCTGGCTTGGACGGGTTCTCTTAGTTGACCCGACTTTCGTCCACTTTTCTTAATCTTCGGTTAGCACCTCATCGTTTTCCGGGGCATCGGCTTTTTCGCTAGTCTCGGCTATTTGGCTTGGTGGTTCGTCGCGGCTGGACCGCGAGGAATAGAGATTTCCCCCGTTGTTCTTCTCCCTTCCTTCCCCAAGCTGCTTTGAGGGAAGCTCTAACGTTTTATTCAGCTTTTCGATGGTTTGCAGCGATTCAGCGTATTCCGGCGATGCGTACATCCCGCTTGTTTCTGGTGTCCGGCTGGTGATTGCTGGCTCTACTGTTGGCGCCATAATGAACAGCTTCATTGCCGGTGATACCAACGATTTCTCTTTCGCTATTAAGTTCGGTATAGGCTTTGCTGCTATTGTCCTTTTCTGTTTGACATTGTTGTTTATGCAGACATTTATTTTATTTTTCCGCTTCGTGAAAATACTTTTCCTTTAATTATTTCAATCACCTGGTCTATACCACTACCACTGTTTATTCCATTCCTTGATGTTATTATTTAATTATTATCCGCCATCGTTAAGGGATTATTCCCGTGTATGCTGGCTGTACTGCCTAATTCTTGAACTTGTATTACTACACAAGATAGGTTTTCATTCTCGGTATATTGCAGGTATACTTGCTTCGGTAAGTGCTTCGACTGTGGAGGAGGATCGGTCGGCACGTCCGTCTCCCTCCAAGGTTTAGGCAAGAATTTGATGAACTTTTGTGTGTTACCGTTAGGACACAACACCATTTTAAAGCCATTAGAAATAAATCTGCAGTTAAAGATGTAATAAACCTTTAACAATTTAATTGTAAACATCTCGAAAACTATTGACTAGTGGCGTTTATAATGGTCTATATTCTTGGGCAGTATGACGAAATCTACAAACGTGCAAAGTTTCAATTAAATCGGTGACCCGAAGGATTTGCACTCTCCTTGTTAGTACTTTGATGCCATTTGTCAAAACCACTACCGATATTTGATCCATCCATTCATTATTCTGGAATTACTATACAGTTTAAATCATCGGTGAGTCGATTATTCCAACGGCTACCGTGCTCTGCTGGTGCATGTACTAAGCACTGTACTGCCAGTTGTAAATATCTCTAGCCATAACTGATCCATACATTGATTATACTGGAATTGCTATGGAGTATAAATCATTAGTGAACAGATTAATCCAAAAGCTACAGTACTGTGATTTTGGCTGTACTCAGTTCTGTGTCGTCAATTGTTAACATCTCGAGCGATAATGTATCTTTCTTTTGTCACTCAAGAAATGCTATAGTATCTAAATCATCGGTGAACAGAGTAATAAAACGGCAGCAGAGCCCTGTTTTTGGATATACTCAGTTCTGTATTTACATATGTCAATATCTCCAACGACAATTGCTCTCTCCATTCACCATTCTACAATTGATGGGGAACGTATACGGTCAGCGATGAGATTATGAAAATGGCTATATTATTGTGTAGATGACAACACTCAGTACTGTAATGTCAATGGTCAATATCACTACCGACAAATTATCTGTCCATTGATCACTCGAGAATTGCCATACAGTTTAAATCATCAGTGGACAGATTAATGAAACGGCTGCAGTGCTGTGTTCATGGATGTACCAAGCACCGTACTGCCAATTATAAATATCTCTAGCTATAACTAATCTGTACATTGATTATTCCAGAACTGTTGTTGAATTTAAATCATCAGAGGACGAATTAGTCATATGGCTGCAGTAGTGTAATGATGGCTGTGCTCTGTACTGTTTTCATATGTGTCAATGTCTCCAGAGGCAATTGCTCTATGCATTGATCATCCTACAATTGCTGAACAACTATGGTGATCAGCGAACATATTAATTCAATGGCTATTGTATTATGTAGATTGCTACACTCAGTAATGTATTGTCATTTGTCAGTATCACTAACGATGAATGGTCCATCCTTTGATCATTCTGCAATTGCTGAACAACTTAGATGATCAGCGAAAGGATTAATATAGTATCAGTAGTGTTGTGTAGATTGCTACCCACAGAACTATATTGTCATTTGTCGATATCACTAATAATATGTGATCTATTCGCTGATAATTCTCGAATTGCCATAGAGTTTACTTCCTCAGTCAACAGATTAATTCAATGGCTACAGTGCTCTGTTGATGGACGTACTATGCACCGTACTGCCAATTGTAAATTGTTGGATATAGGTTACTGTTCCGTTAATAAATTCGAACACAGTCTTTCGTAATAGTTATATTTAAATGTTTCTTCTCGCTTAGCTGCTTCTTGACTGACATGAGTCGGATACTCTCGTGATTACATAGGAATCTCTCCTCTTTCATCGCACATCACCTGACCTTGTCAGTGTGTCGCGATTACCAAATTCCGCGTTTACTCAAACATAAATGTCTGTAGTCATAGCGGATCTATGCATTGATTATTCTAGAAATCCAATGGAAATTTAATCGTCAGTGTAGAAATTGATCCAACGGCTACAGTACTATGATGATGGCTGTACTTGGTACTGCGTTGACGTATGTCAATTTCTCCAGCGAACAATGGCTGCGTCCATTGAACATTCTACACTTGCTGAGCAACTTTGATGATCAGCGAACATATTAATTCAATGGCTATTGTATTGTGTAGATGGCTACACTCAGTACTGTATTGTCATTTGTCAATATCACTAAAGGCATGTGATCTATCCGTTGATCATCCTAGAATTGCCACAGAACTTACATGATCAGCGGACAGATTAATCCAATGGCTGTAGTACTGCTTAGATTGGTATACTCCGTACGCTATTGTCAACTTCTATTATCCGCAGCGATGATTGATGTATTCAATGATCATTCTCGAATTGCTATGGAATGTAGATGATCAGTGAATAGGTTAATACAATGACTAAATACTACTGCGTTGTTCCCAGTACTGTGTTGTCCATTGCTAATATTTCAATTGATGTATCCTTTGATCCTTCCATAAATTCTAATAAATTTGCATGACTAGTGAATAGATTTATCCAATGGTTATAGTAATGTTAAGATAGTTATACTCAGTACTGTATTGTCAATCGTTAATGTCCGTAGCGGTAATTGATCTATCCATTGATCATTCTAGAATTTCTATAGAATTTAATTTGTCAGCAAGTGTACTAATCCAACGGCTATGATACAGTGTTGGTGGCCGTACTCTGTGCTATATTGTCAGTTGTTAATATCTCTAGTGATACTAGGTCTGCGCTTTGTCAATCTGGAACTGCTAAGCAATTGGAATCATCAGCGAACACATTAATCCAAGGAATGCAGTATTATGAAGATAGCTGTAACCGGAAATGTATTTTCAATTGTTAATTTCAGATGCGATAACTTCTCCAACTATTGTTCACTCATCGATTGCTATGGAGATACAGTAACCAGCGAATAGATTAATTCACTGGTTATATTATTGTGTAAATGACTATAATCAGTATTGTATTGTCATTCGTCAAATATCCGTAGCGATAACTGATCTCCCTATTGATCATTCCAGGATTTCTATAGCAAGTAAATCGTCAGAGAACAGATTAATCCAATGCCCACAGTGTTCTGTTGGTGGATGTACGAAGCACCATACTGCCAAATAGAAATGTCTCTAGCCATAACTGTTCTATCCATTGATTGTCCTAGAATTACTGTGGAAATTAAATCATCAGTGAGCAAATTAATCCAACGGCAACAGTACTTTGATGATGGCTGTACTCTGGCCTGTTTTGTCAATTGTTAATATATCGATCGTTAATGGACCTGTCTTTTGTGATTCCAGAATTGATATAGAATTTAAATCATCATTGAACATGTTAATCAAACGGCAACAGCGCTCTGTGGATGGCTATACTCAGTACTGTACTGACATATGTCAATGTCTGCAGCGATAATTGCTGTATCCATTGACGGTTCTACAAAGGCTGAAGGACACATATGATCAGCGAACATACTAATGCTATGGCTATCGTATAGTGTAGATGGCTACACTCATTACATTATGGTCATTTGTCAATACCACTACCGATTCTTGATGTATCAAATGATCATTCTATGATTGCTATAGAGCATCAACCATTAGCGAACAGATTAATCCGACGGCTGCAGTGTTCTGTTGCTGGATGTACTAAGTAGCGTACGGTCAAATGTAGATTTCCCTAGCCATAATTGTTACGTACGTTGATTATTCTACAATTTCTGTGCATGCCAAATCATTAGTGAATAAGTTAATCCAATGTCTGCAGTACTGTGATGATGGATGTACCCAGTACCATATCGTCAACTGTTAATATCTCCAACTACAACTGATTCATGCTTTGATCATTCTAGAAAGGATTGCTATAGAGCATCAACCATTAGCGAACAGATTAATCCGACGGCTGCAGTACTCTATTTGTGGATGTTCCAAATACCGTTCTGGAAATTGTAAATATCTCTAGTCATAACTAATGTATACATTGATATTCCAGTACTACTCTCGAATTTACATCATCGGTGAACAAATTAATCAGACGGATACAGTACTGTGATAATGGCGTCAATCTGTACTGTGATGTCCGTTGTTAATATCTCGAGCGGAAATGGATCTGTCTTTTGTCATTCTAGAATTGCTATAGAATTTAAATCATCTTTGAACAGATCAGTTCAACAGCTACAGTGTTCTGTTGAAGAATGCACTAGGAAGCGTACTGTCAGTTGTAAATATCTCTAGCCATAATCGTGCTGTACATTGATTGCTCTAGACTTGGTTTGGAATACAAAATAATCAGTGAACAAATTAATCGAACGGCAACAGTACTCTGATCATGGCTGCACTCAGCACTGCTTCGTCACTTGTTAATATCTAGAGCGATAATGGGTCAGTCCTTTGTCATTCTAGAATTGCAATAGGAATTAAATCATCACTGTACAGATTGATCGAACGCCTACAGTGCTCTACTGGTGGATGTACCAAATACCGCATTGTTAATTTTAAATATCTTTAGCAATAACCGTACTATTCATTGACTACTCTAGATTTACTTTGGTAATCACATCATCAGAGAACAAATTAATCCGACGGCAACAGTACTGTGATGATGACTGTACTGAGTACCGTTTCTTCACTTGTTAATATCAAGAACGTTAATAGGTCAGCCTTTTGTCATTCCAGGATTGCAATAGAATTTAAAACATTATTGAATAGATTAATCCAACGGCTACAGTAATCTACTGGTAGATGTACCAACTATCGTACTGGGAACTCTATATATCTCTATCCATAACTGATGTATACATTGATTATTCTAAAACTACTGAAGAATTTATATCGTCAATGAGCGGATTAATCCAACGGCTGCAGTACTTTGATGATGGATGCACTTAGTACTGTTTTGTCTATTGTTAACATCCCGAGAGGTAATGAATCTGTTTTCAGTCACTCTAGAATTGTTATGGAAATTCAATCATCAGTAAACAGATTAATCCAACGGTTACAGTGCTCTGGTCCAGGGTGTACTATGTAACATGCTCCTTATTTTAAATATCTCTAGCCGTAACTTATTTATACATTGATTACTATACAATACCAATTGTAAATGTGCCTAGCCACAACTATTCTATACATTTATAATTTTAGAATTGCTCTAGAACTTATACCGTCAGAAATCATATCAATTAAACGGCTATAGTGGCCTGTTTGTAGCTATACTCAGAACTGTATTTTCGTACTTCATTGTCTCCAGCGACAATTACTTTATCCATTGATCGTTCGACAATTGCTGAAGAAGCTGGATGACGTGCGAATAGATTAATTCAACGCCTGTAGTAATGTGTAGTTGGCTACACTCGGAACCGTATTGTCATGTTTTCAATATCACTACGTAGATTTAATCTATGCATTGAACCTTCCAGTATTGCTATAGGGATTGAATCATCAGTGAACAAATTAGTCCATCAGCAACAGTACTGTGATGATGGCTGTACTCAGTACCCTTATGTCAATTCTCAATAGCTCGAGGGATATTGTGTCTGCCATCTGTCATTCTAGAATTGCTATAGAATTTAAATTTTCTGTGCTCTCATTAATCCAACGGCTACAGTGCTCTGTTGGTGGACAAGTATGTACCGTACTGTCAATAGTAAACATCTCTAACAATAACAGTTCTGTACATTGATTATTCTAGAGCTGCTGTGCAACATGAGGCATCAGTGAACAAATGAATTGTGCTAGATAACAGTATTGTGATGATTGCAGTACTCAGTTCTGTGATGTCAATTGTTAATATCTCGATCGATAACGGACCTGTCCTTTGTCATTCTAGAATTGTCATAGAATGTAATTCATCATTGAACTAATTAATCCAACGGCCACAGTACTGTGATGATGTCTGTACTCAGTACCGTTGCGCTACTTGTTAATATCTTGAGCGATAATGGATACGTGTTTTGTCATTCTAGAATTGCTATAGAATGTAAATCATCATTGGACAGAATAGTCGATCTGATACAGAGCACTGTCAGTGGTTGTACGAAGTACCCTTTTGCCAATCCTAAACATCTCTAGCTGTAACAGACTTATACATTGATTACTCTAGAGTTGCATTGGAATTTATATCATCAGTGAACAAATTATTCCAACGGGTACAATACTATGATGTTGGCTGTACTCAGTACTGTGATGACAATTGTTAATATCTCGAACGATAATGGATCTGCCTTTTGTCATTCCACAATAGCTACAGAATTTCAATCATCAGTGAACAGATAAATCCAACGACTACAGTGCTCTGTTGGTGGACGTAGTAAGTACCGTATTGTCATTTGTAAACATTTCTAGCAATAACTATACTATGCATTGATAATTCTAGAGTTGCTGTTGAATTTAAATCTTCAGTGCGCAAATTAATAAAACGACTACGGTGCTCTGATGTTGGCTGCGTTCAGTATTGTGTTGACAGTTGTTAATATCTCGAGGGACAATAGATCTGTCCTTTGTCATTTTAGAATTGCTACAGAATTTCAATCATCAGTGTACAGATAATTCCTACGACTACAGAGCTCTGTTGGTGAATGTAGTAAGAACCGTACTGCCAATTGTAAATGTCTTTAGCCATAACTGATCTGTATACTTATTCTTCTAGAACAGCTGTTGAAATTAAGTCAACGGTGAACATAATAATCCAGCGGCTACAGTACGCTAATGATGGCTGTACTCAGTACTGTTTGTCAATTGTTAGTACTTCGAGCGATAATTGATCTTACCATAGTCATTCTAGAATTGCTACAGAATTTAAATCATCATTGAATAGATTAGTAGATCGGCTACAGTACTGTGTGAGTTGCTGCATTCAGTACTGTATTGACAATTGATAGTATGGTACTTCGTACAGCCACCAACAGAGCATAGCTGCAGTATGAATAATCTGTTCACTGATGGCTTAAGCCCCATAGCAATACTAGAGTAATCGGTGGATAGGTCAACTATCGGCAAAGATATTGACAAATGACAGTACAGTACTTAGTGTGGCCATGTACACACTACTGTAGCATATCTTATATCATCTAAGTTCTTCAGCGATTTTACAATGAACAGTGAGTAGTAGAGTTTTCGCTAGAGACAATGGCATATGTCAATACAGTACTGCGTATAGCCATCACCAGAATAGTGTAGCCGTCGTATTAATATGTTCAGTGGTCATATAATTTCTATAACAATTCTACAAAGACTAAAGGTGGATGCATTACCACTTGAGATATTAAAGATTGAAAACACAGTACTGAGCACAGGCATCATCACAGTACTGTAGCCGGTTGATTAATTTGGTCACTGATGATTTAAATTCTAAGCAATTGAAGAATGACAAAGGACAGATCCATTATGGTTCGAGATATTAACAATTGACAAAACTGTTCTGAGTACAACCATCATCAATGTACTGAAGCCGTTGAATTAATTTGTTCACTGATAATTTAAACTGTATAGCAGCACTAGAATGATCAATGGAGAGATCAGTTATGGACAGAGAAATTTACAATTGGTAGTACGGTGCATAGTGCACCCACGAACAGAGCACTGTAGCCGTTGGACTAATCTGTTCATTGACGATTTAAACTCTACAGCAATTCTAGAATTATCTAGAATTATCTAGCTGACCACCTAAGTCCTTGAGCAATTGTAGAATAAGCAAGACAGGGCAATTGCCGCTGTTGACATTTACATATGTCAATACAGTACTGAGTATAGCCATCAACTGAGCAATGTTGCAGATTCATGAACCTGCTCACTGGTGAATGAAATTCTATAGGAATTGTAGAATGACAAAAGGCAGGTCCATTAACGGTCGAGACATACTTCACAATTTACAAAAGAGTACTGAGTAAAGCCATCATCAAAATACTGTAGCCGTTGGATTAATTTGTTCACTGATGATTTAAATGCCACAGCAATTCTAGAAAAACCCATGCATAGTACGGTTATTGCTGGAGACATTTACCATTGACAGTACGGTACTGAGTGCATCCACCAACAGAGCGCAGTAGCTGTCGGAATAACCTGTTCACTGATTATTTAAATTCTATAGCAATTCTAGGACGAGCAAAGTATAAATCAGTTTTATCTGCAGATGTTGACAATTAACAATATAGTACTGAGTATAGCCACCAACGCGGTTCTACAGTTGTCGCGTCGCGTCGCGATCGAAATTTTCGTATTTCCGACGGGTTGTAAGGCCGTCTCGCGACTACGACATGTGTCGCCCGCCAAATTAATATTGGGCAACTGTTTAAGTTGCAAGAGCGGAAAAGAGTCGTGTCTACGACGTTCGACGTTTCAAAAAGAACGTGGCGTGTCGTTGATTTGAATCGGTTAGACGGAGCTTTTGAAGAGAACCGTGTCTCTGAGGTCTCGAATTGAACTGTTTTAGGGAGAACCCGTGTCTCTCAGATCTCGTAAGGAAGTGTTAGGAGACAACCCGTGTCCCTCAGAGCTCGTGCGGAAGTGCTTTAGAGGGAACCAGTGTCTCTTGAATCTCGTACGGAACTGTTAGGAGAGAACCGGTGCCTCTCAGAGCTCGTGCGGAAGTGGGCTCCCCGATGTTCCTAAGATCGGCCTTAGGAAAAATCGGGAGCTCGCCAAATATGATTGGCAGTTTTTGACCAAGGGCGCTCCTTTGGTTCGCGAATCCGTGACCTTGGAGAAAGGGAAGGTTCCCCCCAAAAACAACGATAGTGGAGGAAACCCTCGCCTCCAAGGTGGGTTACCTGGGATCCACCCGCGCGCTGGTGACCCCATCGGTCGTTTATTACCCCTAGCGAGATCCTGAGGCTTCCAACGTGTGCGGAACACTTGGAGCCCTCAGGCCTTTGTCAGCCAAGTCTTAAGAGCCGTCGCCTAATTTCGTTAAATTAGGGATTTCCAGGATTCTCGTGTTCCGCGACACGTGAAGTCAAAGAAAAAAGGTAAAGCATTCAAGCATGCTGAAGGCATGGAGCGGAAATTTCCAATGCCGAATTGTTCGACCCTAAGACCTGGCTGTTGGAAGACCGTAACGGGTCTTCCATGTTCCACAACGGAACAACAGTAATTGTATCAACATATTCTAAGATGACCTAAGTTATATTGCTTTTCTAGAATGATCACTGGATATATCAATTACCGCTAAGGCTATGGGCAATTGAAAATACAGCACTGAGTATAGCAATTTAAATAGTACTACATGCATAGGATTTATGTATGCGCTGATCATCCAATTTCTACACCAAATCTAAAAGGATCAGTGCATATATTAGTTATCGATAGAGATATTATCAATTGACTGTATAGCACTGAGTGCAGTCATCAACAGTGTACTATACTCGTTGGATGAAAATATTCACTGACTATTTAAGTTCTGTAGCAATTCTAGAATGATCAAAGGTTCAATCAAGTATAGCTGGAGATAATAACAGTGGACAAATCTATACTCTGGTCATGTACGATATATTGCAATTATAGAATTCTCAATGGATTGAAAAATTGCCGGCGGAGATATTGACAATGCACATTACAGTACTGGGCACAGCCATCAATATAGTACTGTACACGTTGTACTATTCTGTTCACTGATGGTTCAAATTATATAGCATTTATAGAACGATAAAGTGCAGACCCATTCTCGCTCGAGATATTACCATTTGTCGAAACAGTGCTGAGTACAGCCATTATAACGGTACTGTAGCCGGTGGATTAATTTGTTCACTGATGATTTAAATTCCAGAGCTATTCTATAATAATCAATTCATAGATCAATTGTGACGATAAATTCACTGACGATTTTAATTCTGTAGTGATTCTAGAATGATCAAAGGATATATCAATTGTAGCCGGATATATAAACAATTGACAATATTCTACCGAATACAACCATCAACATAGTACTACAGCCATTGTATTAACCTATTCCCTGGTCATCTACGTTCATCAGCAATTTCCGAATGAATAACGTCATTCACTGAGTAACACACAATTCATGCTTTCTCAGCTCAGCTTGAGAGCAGCTTCAGTGATTTTTTAGAAAATTATCGATTTCTTGCTATGTAGCCTTACTACTGCTTCAGAACTGTGCGAAACTGATCAGAATAGCGTTATTCACTGAATAACACATACTGCATGCAATTTCAGCGCAGTTTGTTTACAGTTTCTGCTCACTCTTAGAATATTTGAGATTCTTTGCGGTAAAGTTTTTCTACGGCCTCAGAACTGCACATAGTAACACTATTTTAGTAATGTCACACATTTCCTATAATCGCAGTGTTGTTTGATTGCTGTCTCAGCAAATTTTTAGAGAATTTTAGATTTTTGGTGCAAAGATTTACTACTGCTTCAAAAATGCGCCAAATAGCCTTATTTTAGTAATATCACACACTTCATGTAATTTAGCGCAGTTCGATTGCAGTTTCAGCGAATGTTTAGAAAACTTTCGATTTTATGCTGCAAAGATTTACTACTGGTTCAGAACTGCACTGAATAGCCTTATTTTAGTAACACCACACACTTCATGCAATTTAAGCGCAATTTGATTGCAGTTGTGTCGTCCGCCAACCTTTACTTATAGGTATAGCGCGCCACATTATCTGTACCGTACTCATTAGATATAAGAAGCTGTAGCACAAGAGCCAACCAAAAAAGGACTTGTACACCATAAATATAAGAACCTATAGTATAAGGGTGTTCCAATAAAGGACATATTATAACCTTATTATAACAAGGTCGCGAGACCCGAGCATCTGATTTTCCAACATCAAAGCCACTTGTAATGGCCGCGATGGCGCGTCCTGCTTCAGAATGCACAACTTCCGACCGAACCAAAACGTATGAGGGAGCCATAGTGGCGAGGGCAGAAGCTCGGTCCCGCTCGCGCGCCGATCACGCTTTTCTCGTAGCACGATCCACGCTCTTCGCGCTAAAGTG
This sequence comes from Eufriesea mexicana, assembly GCF_001483705.2. Lineage (NCBI taxonomy): Eukaryota > Metazoa > Arthropoda > Insecta > Hymenoptera > Apidae > Eufriesea > Eufriesea mexicana. The sequence goes on from NW_016910515.1 coordinate 859,881, forward strand.
ATGGTCCTCTCGGGATGCTGTTTCTTTGAGTGTCTCGTTTATGGGTATTGACCATTTTCGCTGGGAAATTTTCTTGTAATGAGCACGTTACAACTCGAAACTTTTCATGTACGTACTCATGGAATACGGTTGATGCCATTTATAGTGGAATGAAAATAGAAAATCACGAGCATTCCATTTCCCCATCTCACGTAAGGTTACTTCTAGTCCAGTTATTTTCATATAGTCGTCACATAAGTTAAACAAACATGTTATCATTGCACTTAAATTTAGATCCCTTATCTCGATTTGAGTATGGGGTCTTCTTGTTGTTTTAGCTTGTGAACTTTACTCTCATGACTGACATTCTTTTTGTATTATTATCCTGATACTTCTTTGTAGATTACTTGCTGATTTTCCGTCGCACTAAGTGTTCCGTTTGCAATAACAATTTTTCCGTTGGTATTTTTCGTATGCGAATATACTTTGTCATTGCTAATGTTTCCATATTGTGCCGTTTGGGAGCATTTATTATAAATACAGCTTCCTTTATTTTATCATAGTCCACATCGTGTAAATCACCACTCAATTAACTGTACGTTATTTCGCATTGTTCCACATATTACGACCAATTTTCGGAAATAATTCTAATCTTTTCCAGGTTTGCACATGTAAAGACAAAACCATACACTTTTTTCCAGAACTGCATTTTATTACATTTTTGAAGTGGTTATATCAGCACCAGAAGAAACAGTTTTCACCTTCATATATTGTTATAATTATTGCATTTAAATGTTTTAGCAATAACTATTATTAGTTGCCTAGAATAATTTCTACAAATAAACTGTAATTAAATTTCGCTTCAGTTGCGTTCAATGATACTATTCACGTCGTGTGCCACACATACTTAATTACCAAGCATTCCAATTAAAATTTCAGTTAAAAATTGTTTAAATCGAATATCTGCTGGGAAATGACCATCGATTTTTAAGCAGATACTGCACATAATTTCATTCAATTCGGAGAACCTGCAACCTTGTCATTTATATCCAAGCGAGGGATATATTCCGATGTATTTCGAAACGTTCTTTCGCGAGACATTCATATTTTCATCCTGCATAGGCTTACCCTTTTTCATAAACGTTCAATAATTTAATAAAAGACTAGGGAATACAATTCAATTTTGATAATTTAAAGCAAACGGAATAAACTCGATTTAACCGGGATACGAATTAAACTGAACGAGGTATCTGCTAACAATCTCGCATTTCATAATTGCCATTTTTCGTTGAAATTTGTATAGAGAATCGTACATTCTATTGAAATATATATTCGATAATGATATTTCTAGTGTAAAGTAATTAACTGAAGAATAATTGTACGTTCGTTTAAATACTGTGAAAAGTAAATGCATGTTCGTCATGAAATGGGTCAGTATTAAAATTTGAATTCCACGGATATATTGGAAATTTATTCCTACGCAGCTTGTAAATATTTTTATATTTATGTACACCCATTAGGGATCATATGAATCGATTTCTGTCGAGTTTAAAATATATTATAATAACATAATACAGATAGTTGCATTATAATATCTATATATTATAGAGAGATGTAAAAATAATGTAACACTAGAGAGCTTTCAATTTCTGAGCTTCCTTGTGACAAAATGTTTATCCTAACGTTTCCAATAGGTCCCTGAAAATGCCGGACTTCTTAAAATCTTTGAATTATTAACAATTCTGACCGAAAATTGAAAAATTTAGTCGATAAACTATAATCCTTAAGGAGAGAATAGTTATGCTCCAAATGACAGTATAACACTATCTCAAAAAATGATTGGAGTACAGCTAGGCTAGCTAATTCAGCATAACAGAACATTGAATACGAATACAATAGTCAATTCAATTTAATTAACAACATAGGTCAAAGCAACCAATTAAACGGTAAAACAATCTATCTAGCAAATAATTGTTCGAATCTGAGCACCTTACTTTGAATTCCAAACTAGATCTTTAGGAAAAGTACGATACCTGGTCTTACCTTTAGCTTCACGACATGTTGGACAGCCCAAGTTAGTTTCGTGTCATAACTATGAATTACTACCCTCATCACTCAATTTAACAACGTTAGAAGGATGGTGACAAATCTCTGATATTCTTTTTATTTATAAAGTGCTCAATAGCCTTGTAAATTGTTCAGATATATTGGAAAAATTCTCAATCAATGTTCCATCTTTTTATTCAAGCCAATACTACTTTCTCCATGTACAAAAACATAAAATCGCTTTTGCATACCACTCAGGTGTTAGTAGAATGATTATTAATGTTAACAACACTTATCCTACTCTATATCTATTCAGCCAATCTCTTCACTCCATAAAACAGCTGCTATATCACACCTCCCTGTAGAAAACTCTTTCTCCTTATACTTATACACATTTCGTCGCCTTCTATATATATATATCTTTACTTTCATCCTTATTACCTTGTTTCATTTTTATTTTCCTCTGTCAACTATATACCTCGCTGCAATAATTTTCTTCTAATTTTTCTAATGGGTTATTCCCATATAGGTAAAGCAATAAATAAATGGCCTCAACATTAATAAATACTACGATATTGAGCAATAATTCATGCCGCTTGCCAATCGATATTAAACTACCTAGCTAACCCATATTCCAAGCTATTTACTCGGAATAATTAAAATCTTCAACTAAAAATAACAATTAGAATAACAATTTAATCAGTATACTCAATCCTTCAGCCAACAATAATTAAAATAACGAATTGCATATAACTACATTCCATATAGCAAAATTGCCGAGAACAACGAATCCAGCAATAAATCCAAGGCATGTGTATAACCGAACATTCCCATAACAAGTAACCCTGTTGGATAGGAACGAAAAGAATGAAGAAAACTTCCAAGAATATCAAGCGAGAGATCGCCGGTGGAATCTTTAACGCGAGGAAGATCAAACCGATGGTTCCCCGATATCGAATTTGTAGCCAGACCTCGTACCTCTGCCCGTCGAAGTATCTGTTCGGTTTCTTGGTCTTCCGTCTCGAACAAATGCCAAATGCATTCGAATCAAATACGCGAAACCGTGTATCCTCGTTCACGCGCGCGTTTGCCAGGAGAATTTTGAAATGCTGGTCGCATCACGCCGCTCATATTGTCCATTGTGGACAGGAAAGTCGGAAACATGCGTTACTTACTTCCGTTACACGCCAGTAAGCACATATCTTGGCAACGATTCACGGAGGAATTGGAATTAAACCGTGGAACGAGTTTCATGGACCGAGTGCAGAGTCAACCCCTCGCCCTCGGTGGTTCTATCGCTGCCGAAAAATAGCGATTCGAAGATTTCCCTCTGAAAATGCGAAGAAATTTCTTAAAACGGTGTACGAGATAACGGGTACTAGTTAACGCGTGGGATTATTTTACTCCGACACTCCACGCATCGTCATTTGATATTTAAAGCCAAACATACCTCAGGTTAATTGACCCACGAATGAGGAAAGGAAAGAAGAATATAAAAAAATATAGAAAAATTAGTTTAACGTATATTGAACGCAATATCACGTAATCATGTGAAGAAAGCAATGATCGATTCAATGGGGAATTTCAAGTAAAAGGTTTAGAAATTGTTTTGGATTTGAGTTTCGGCAGGTCTAACGTACGAATTAATGATAATTATTACAGTGCTGTCTTTACTTCTTAAACCATGATTCATTTACGAGAAACTGAGCATACTGATATTATTGAATTTCAATTGGTAACTTACATACTCATTTTATTCAAAATAATGCTTTGTCAATTTTTAGGATTTATTCAAATTTCGCGCTGGTTAAAATACTCTCCATATAATTTCAGTCTAATGAGAGTGCAATTGATATTTATGGGATTTAGTATGACAATCTCACGACGATGTGGACTCGTTATCGTAGTGCAAGCGGTTAACGCCATACGCTACAATGTATATCATTTGCACACTTTCATGAGTCTTATTTTCGCAACCCTGCATTGAATTTTTATTTGGACTCTTTTACTCTAGAAAGTTGAGATAGCTTCTTGCTGAAAATTTGTAAAAATTGGAACACTGGCAGCTTCAATACAGAAAATGTCCTTTTCACATTGCGTTCAAATTCTGGTGTATAATATCACTAAAGTCACACCATGAAAGTTAATGGGCAATTTTTGGTTTCTAAGCAATTTCGGACAGAATGAAGAGTATAACAGCGACATGCTACTAATTAAAATATTTATATGGTAGAATATACACAGGATCCAGTTCCATTAGCACACACCAGTGGCACTGAATAAAAACAAGTATAATTCCATCTGGTTTTTAAAATAGTATCAAACAGGATCGGGGTTTAATAGGATAATTTGTTCGGAAAGAAATTGCCTAGCAGTCAAAAATCGTATATTAAATTTCATGGGGTTTCTGCAGTGGTCCAATTTTCCCCAATTTGTCTCCCAGAAATAAATTTCTAAAAGAAACAGGATTCTTAAGTTTTCGCCAATCTTTTAACAGGAAACCTGTTTCCGCTTTTCACTACAAAAATATCCAAGTGAAAATTCGATCGTAGGACGCAAGAGAACGGCTTCACCCTTTATATAGTGCCACAAATGTTATTCTACACTCTCTGTTCGCGAAGTTATAACTACTCAAAGGCGAAGGTAGCGTAGATCCACTTTTGCACTTGGTTGCATGCAATGAAAAGCAATTGAACGGAGAAACAAGTTGCTAAATATTCAGTTATCTCTATGAAAATGAGTTCGATGCAAATACCATGTTTACGACGCCGGAATATAATAATGTCGTCGCGGTAGAACTCATAGCGAACGCTAACGAACGGATATTTTCCGATTGTAGACGGCGAGCCTAATATATACGATGCGAATCGGCGACAAGCAATAGGTCACGGTGATCGATAAAAGCGGTGATTCTAATTATTTAACCCGACTACATTTTGCATGCATGCGAGCAGCATGGTTTCCGCCGCGCGTATTCCATTCTACGACATAGCGGTGTTTGCATTTAAACAAAGCACAATCCGACGCCTCCTTCCAGCAATTTTCAAACGAAACGTCGTGTGTATTACTAATTCCTTCCATTGTTGGAGAAACTTTCGAATAGATGCGCAATTTTAAGAAATACGAGTGACTGGAATACGTTCGGCTGCTGCAAATGAATGCGTTCGAGCCGGGCTTGACGGAACCATTAATTAGAGCTTTCTGCTGCAACGCTTGTTCCCTCGAATATATATGCCCATTTTGTTTCGGCGATTTGGAAAATTCGTCGTCTTAATTATTCAGAATTTAGACGCAGTCTCTGAGGAAGTGTTATTATTATAATTATTCTTTACTACTATAATTGGAGTAGCATGATATTATCGTGTATGTAAATAATTGTAACGACCAGTCCCAGTAATTGCACCTGGAATTGTTAATTTTGAGTTTTATTCAGTCAGAATGATGTATTAATATTGTTCATGTATACCGTATTTAGGTGCAGTTTTACGTAGAATTACGATAAAATATTCTACACAAGATTTTTCTAGACCCTAAATGATCTTTACTGGATTCCAAATGTCATACTTGTTTAAAAGTTTGAAAATTCACACTGTTTTATAAGAAAATTAAAAGAAAAATGGGAGAATTCAAAATTTTTATAGTAATATGGTATTAATCTTATTACGAATAAATAAAGGAAGCAACGATTTCATTAAAAGTACTTTAATTAAACCTCTATTACAAGAGAAGTTATAACAAAATATGGGAAAATAAAGATAAAAAGTGAATTGTTTATAACCTACCATACCTTTTCCAAACCTTATCGATGCCTTTAAGAAGTAAAATTTAGCTCCATATCAAATGTAATACTTCTATTTCCCCTTTTATCTTTCACGATATTTTACTTCTTCACTCACTTCTACCTAATCATGAATAAGAGAAAAATTTATTTCCTCCCATTCCTTATATTTATACGAACGAAAAATATTTCCATTTAATACTAAACTTACAATGGATTAAATGTCTATTCACAAACCTTTAATTAAAGATTGCACATTACTTAATATCCCGATTTTTCTTCTAATACAGTAATGTGATCAATCTTCCAGTACTTCCATTCTGTTCATTTTTCCAACATTCGGAATTAATTTTCTTAATATTGAAATTACTATTCTAGGATGGCTAAAACTGGTGTTCAGACACCAAAAATTGACAAAACAGCAATAATAGAATAACATAAACTCAAAACTCATAAAACTATTTCAACCAAGGGGAAGAACACCAAGATAACGAAACGAAAACACACAAGGACGCACTCTAAGTTAACTCTCTTTCGACAAGCAAGCGAATCACTCTCGTGCCGGTTACAATTGATTTCTAAGCACTCTGTTATTGTCGTCAAGGACCATGCCTTATGCTTTTCCTATTCTACGTTTCACCTCCCCGGACAGAGCCCGGAACTTAATTTTGTTACCCATAATAACTTTTTTATTTGCTTCCACAAACTATTGATCGGTTTATAAGTTGTTTTTGTTCGCAATCGCCGATTCGTGATTCCATTCTGAAATGGCATCCTACACTATTCTATATATGACATATCCATAAATCCTCATTATGCAACATTAAGGATAAGGAACACTGTCCTTTTATCGGAAAATATTAAGAAACGCGAATAATCGACAAATTTATAACTCAGAAGTTGAAATAGAATGCCAGGTGCAGAAAAGAAACACATTTCTTCTCGGAGAAATTTTGAATCAGCCTTTTTAATATTGAAATTATCGTGCTACAGATGACTAATTAAAAATTAGTCATTATTCAAAGCTTATGATGAGGAATATAGTAACGAATCGAGAAAGGGTCGTACTTTTACGGGAAAAAATTGATAATAGAGGGTAATCGGCGAATTTAGAACTGAGAAGTAGGAATGGAATACTGGGTGGCGCAGAAGAAATTTTGAATTAATCTTCTTAATATCGAAATCACTGTTCTAAACGACTGATATAAAATTCGTCATTACTCAACATTAGGAATAAAGAATGTTGCTACGAATGACATCGAACGATTCCTAACGAAGATAACTCCTTTGTGGGAAAAGACTGAAAATATTAGTTCATTTGTATATCAATTTTTAAATAATTTCGATATTAATTAATATTCATAGTTATTTCTTACTTTTAATTTGAAGGTACGTTTCTAATTCGTAACTCAGTTCCTTAACGGATAGAGACTATTGAATGTAATTGCATAATACTCTGTTATTTCTTGCTTAAGGAATATGGGTGAAACGTGTGCTTTCCATTTCAAGCTTTTCAAAATATCTACTTCTGTTCCACACAATAATATAATATTCTTCCCTTCCCAAGCTTTTCCAAAAATTAATTTTAAAAAATTCTGAAATTACTATCTTTGTCTTGTGATAAGGAGGCCCAATTACATCTAGATTGACGTTGGAACTTCTAGACTTCACAAAAAAAGCTGGAACTCCTTTAACGAATTCTTATCGGTTCGTTCAGAAGGATTTATCGACTTGACATTACAGAAGGAGTTGGTGAAAAGGGAATAGAATCGCGTGAAGGGATGGAGATAGAGTATTGCTGGATGTCAGTGAATGTTCACTTTAAGCGGGGCGTTTGCCAAGTCATGTTACATTGATGGGGTTCGGAGTTTCTTGGAGGAAACTTCACGCCGAAGAAACTGAGGCGAAAGATCAGCGTGTGCTCTGCATTATAAATTTCACTCCGAAGATACGCCTGCGCATCATTTATTATTCAACGGATTTCCTATGCTCGACAAATAAAATACATTTAATTTTTACATTTAAATTTCCATTATTCGATCCAAGATTTATTCCTTTAAATAACTTATTCATTTAAATCCAACATAATTGTTTATATTTTATTAAAATTTATTTTATTAAATTATTCAACATTTAAGACACTGCTATCTGTTCAAGCAAAACTAAGTTAATTATAATTGATATTCATTAACATCTATGTTTTGTAATAATAACAATTTAATCTCGTATTAAAATTTCATTCGAGGAGTATAAATTCAAAATTTTCAAACGTGCATTGCTCTGATGTGGAAGAATCGAAACAAAAGCGTGAGAATTAAAATACAATTTAAACGCTGATTTTTAACAACGCTTTATACCGGAACGTGAGTTACAGTTTTTTCGAATGTTTTCCTATTCGTCTGTTATAAGGTGTGCTAGAATATTAGAGATATGAAGAATTACGCGCGAAGCGAGAGAGAAATGGATTCGTGTGACGTGTAAAAAATTAACGAAGGGGAATGAAAGCACGTTGAGGAATAGGTAATATGAAAGGTATAATTTTCGTAACCTTTTTAATGAAACAGATGAAGGAAAGCGACTCATATTCTACCTTCGTCGAAAGTTCTACATCCTTCTTCTACCACACAGTACGTAACGGTAGAAATATAGTGATCACTATGGAGGACCTCGGCTTCGATCATTGTTAGTTGAATTTATATGGGGTAATTTATCTTTGAGAAATATCATATTGAGGTAGTTATTTGGGAAATTAAAATTGGGATTCTGGTCATTTGGAGATATTGTAATAAGAAATTACAATCAGTATCTGAGTAATAGAAAAGGAAAAGGAATATGCATAGTTGGAGTAAACAACAATTAAAGAATCCTCTTAAATTATTGCTTATATTGTCAGTAATATTAATATGCATGATATTTTATAGTCATAATCTATTTCATTTCATATTTCAATTTTATATATGTAACGATGGAATTTACAAAGAAAGTTGAAATGAAAATTAAATTATTTTAAAAAATTATGTATGTGCGTGCTCCAAATTAATTATACCATCGAATTTTAATAATTTATTCTTCTGAGTAATATTATTCTGACACATGATGCATAGAATTAATTAAATGTTCTAATGAAAAATATTTAAAACAATATGAAATAGAACGCAGGTTTGAAGCTAATATTTGAAAATTAAAAGGGAGCAATTTTTCCAGTAAAAATATGGATTTAATCGAAAGGCTTTCAATTAACCACGCCAAAAAGTACCAAAGACAAAATTAATTACCAGAGTATACAATTAGATTATATTAAAACAAATGGTTCTAAACAAAATATTATTAACCGGTTAGTTGAGAATTAAAACTTCAACTGTTCATTTTGGAGCAGGCTTCACTCTTCACTAACTTCAGAATCCAAACAACAGAATCACAATTAATTATCACAACTAATATTACGCTAAAGCGTAATTGCTACTGCAGAAAATATATCAGAATTTCATTTTGAATATTAATATTTTATTCTGTTCTTTAATATTAATATTTCTGCAGTTTCTTATTTAATAAGGAATTTCTGATGAAATAGTATGCTAATTAAGTTTAAAAAATTCGCATCCTTTCCAGAGAAACTTTATTTATCATCTGCTATTATTAAATGTATTATTAATTAATTCAATGGAAACGCATTCCATTGGAAAAGTCTCGTTCCTTACTATAAATACCAGAGGAACAAATATTCAGATACTTACTTTATTCAACATTTTTATTACATTCAACGTTGATTAATTTTTCCATTACTACAACTGCCATCTCTGCTCTTCATCTTTACTAATATTCATCAACAACTCCAAAAATTACATTTAATCCACTGCCAATAATGTACCAATGTACGGATTTATCTATTAAGTACTGGAGAACGAAAATTGACTATAATGAACTACAATAGTCTGGGAATCAACGTATTGCAGATAAGCTTGTTATAATACCATTGTTGCATTTCTATCAAATATCACGTGTTATGAAAAAGTTAGATTTTAAATCTGATGAAAGCATTTCATACTGGTTATTATTCACATTAAAAAAATCTTATTTTCATTATAAATAAAGAGAGGAGGAAGATACCATTAGACACTTTTCGCAGGAAAGCAGACTTTAAATTTGAAATATTTCATACTAATTTTACGCGTTTTCATTTAAATTAGAAACTCAATATGTGTTTTTGCCTTATTCAAAGCGTAGGAAATTATAAATTAGAAGCAATTTCATAAAATTTAACGTGTTTACAAATGTATTTCTTAACAAACTTATATCTTTGAACCTAATAAGTTGATTCAATTTTTATTCATTTTTTTATTATCTCTTACAGTATAAGACTATAATGAGGTACTAGAATATTAGAATACAAATTATGCTATATGAAGATAATAGAATATTCTCTTTTAACCAGTAAGTGGTATCAAATACAGAAAATCAAGGAAAATGAATATCACTGGATATTTCCTTTCTCGTGATATCTTCATATCTGTCGAATCACAGAAAGCGTATTGTCTAAGAAGATGTTCTTGACAGAAAGTACTAAAAATACGAAACAGAAATTTCAAACAATGGATATTTACATTGAAATTGTAACATGCATGGTTTCTATAAAAACGTCTCAGATATGCTAGCCGTTCTTCAAAGCCTGGCATTTTTGAAACTAGCAGAGCCCTAAGAAAGATTGACACTACTAAATAATGTTAAAATAAAAAGGTATCAAAATACGAAGCTATCTATACCTCAATACAAATCTTATCATACATTTATTTAATTTCCTTTATACCAACTTTATATCCTAAATTCGTATGATGTAAAATAAAGCTTAGCGTCAGAACTACCTAAGCCGTTAAAATAATGAATTCCTGATTATTTGTTTTCGTAATAATTTAAAAAATACTCCTTTTACAACAAAATTATTCGTGATATTTATCATTAAGATAAGCGGTGGATTATCTATACCTACTTATTTTTATTGAATTACTTAATATAATACGTGTACTTTATTCAGACGTAGGTTGTATCTCGGAAACACCAATATCAAACAACAGATATCCGCACAAATTTCTGCATATCAATTTTACTTCTCGAATCCATTGCTGAATCGCACTTATTCGAGAATATTTAACAGAAATGAAAACCGCGAGCAACAGTTACATCGAAAGAAAAGTCTCAAACAATTAAATCAATTTATTAGTAAGGCAAACGATTTCCAAATACGAACTCATATTCAATGGTTGACTGCCGCATAACTGTAAAACCGAAAGACAATCGAAATTTCACAGCGTGTATAAGCACTGGTCTTCGAATCCACGACTTTTCAAGCGTCCAGCGCTCAAAAACGAAAAAAGGGATAAAAAGCACATTCTATTCCACATTTTAATCCACATTCTCGTCTTTTCCATCCACGTGGAATCGACCACTGCGACCAGATATCACCTCGATGACACCCCTCGATGCACACACGTTTACCATCCTTCGCTCAACCCTTACCAATTTAGAGTTGCATCGTTACCTCGGTACAGTGTGTCGTTGGGAGATCGAAATCTCGACATGCCTTATTGCCTTTCATTTACTGTAACCGAATCATAGACCTCCGTAGAGGATTCTGTCCGCGAATCGATTAAATCCAATTAATTGTGTGATGATACTTGGACAGATACATAGTGACTGCAGAATCAGACTCAAGAAGATAATTGAAAAAATTTTGTGGAAATCTGATAATAAGGCAGAGGTGAACCTTGTCAGTTACAATAGTCGCAATAGCAATTAACTCTTTGTACTCTGAAAACATTTTCATTTCTTCGATCTATAGCGAATCCAATCAGATGTCTGCACTGTAATATATCTTTGAAACAAAAATTTTGTTTCGAAAAAAGGAAATTGAAGATATTTGCGAATTTCATTTAAGTGCTGTCTTATTCAGTGTTTTCATTTAAACCGGTTACAGAAGATAAAAGCAAATAATAAATTGCAGATCAACGAAGTTGATTTAGAGATGCAAACGGTGTGCATGGGGTTGACAAATTTTTCGTGAATGCAAGTTCAAAGAATAATTTCAAGTAATACTGTAGCATTAAAAATACTTATAGTATTATGTAAATATTATGTAAGGAAGGGAATATAATATGAGAATTATAGAGAGTGAGTAAATATCTCATTCTAAAAATATAGGTAAAATTTTGTATGCGTGATGAAGTAACAAGATCTATGTGAACAAATGTAAAATATACAGATTTATTGTACCCCCATTTTCACTCATATTTTTGAAACGAGATATTTCCGACTTTTGAATTTTTATAATCATATACTGATTCTGTGACCTGCATTAATATTACAGTGTATATTTACCCTAATTAAATCTGCATTTTTAAAATTAGACTTTCACACATTCTAAGATTCGTTTTATTAGATTCTTCTATATATAAGCCGTTTAATTATCGAAATCACTTCACTCCCCTTCGCATTGCTCTTCATCCCATAGTACCTGCTTACCCTAGTTTCACGTGAACTTTTACAACAATTTGAGATTAGTAGAATCTACGACTTCTTATTAACACATTTTGTAAGCGTGTGCCACCTTAATCATTAATACCATAGTCAAATTCAACATTATCAATGCTTTGCACAATGAAAATTTTTCTATGTTTCGCCATTATGTGCTCATATCATAGTGAAACGCTATACGAGACTGAAAATTTTGTTTGAGGAAGGAAAGGAAGTTATAAATAAACGCTGCCTTGTCTTATACCTTCGAAAGGAAGAAAACCAAGTAACGAACTGCAGATTATTAACCTCTGTATAGCGACGCTAGTAGAGTGCAGAGACTTAGGGCCCCATTTGACTCGTATTGTATTTATCAGAGTCGAAAACAGGTTCGACGTACGAGGCTCGACGTACTGGTTCGAATCCATGCTTAAGGCGAGAATTCCTACCTGCATGTTTCTGATCGGCACATGAACATGTACGAGCAAGTTCGTTCGAAGTCGGTATGCTCAAATTGAGATATGATATGGCTTATTAGATTCGCACGTGTGACCACCAACGGTACGTTTCTCCTTCGCGTTTCCTGATTTCGTTGCGATTATGCCTGTACAAGAAGAATTGATCCCCTTTCTCGTGAATTATTTCGACGTGATTGGCTAAGTAGATAGTAGACGGGTTAAATAACGATGACAAATTACGAAATAAAAATTGGATAAACGATGGAGCATCATCTGAGGGTGTATATAACAATGTATAGTGGAAGAGAATGTCTGGGAGGAATAGATGAGAAATTTTTCAGCAAAATTCTTGGGTAAATGTGGAGAGACGTGATTTTTTTATAGGAGAACACCGAGGGATGTGTATTGGGTGGTGCGAGTAATGTCTACGACGAGAGGCTTTGTTATATTGGAAATCTTCGTGGTGTAAGATTGAAGCGAAACAGGAATGTGACAGTTGGTCCGTTGGCTACGTTTAAATATATGCAAACGTATATTTAAATATATATTGCCTGTGTATATGAGATAATTAATATTAATCGAATGAGATAGGGAGAGGACTGTGAACATAATGGATAATTAATACGAAACATTGAAGTGTAGCTGAACATACGTTTTAAAGATAAGGAAGATAAACGTGGTATCGTGATCGAAAGTTATTGCCATTGAATATTTCATTACTTCCAAATAAGTCTAACTATGACAAACTTAAAATGATAATAAGGGTAATGAACTACCAATATTATAAGCTAACTATAGGAAAATAGCACTTGCTATTTAGTTATTAAACAGCCAATTAAATGTGCGGTCAAAGACTATATGAATTTTTAAGTTAACAGTTAAAAACAAATTGTTCAGAACATGAATTTGTGATAAAAATGAAAAGCACGAAAATAACTTACAATATTTAATTATAAATTTCTCGAAACACTGATTAAATGAATTTTATAAGGGAATAGATAGCATTACGTAACACTGCCTAACAAATTTTGTCGTCGTTTTAAATCTGTAATAACCATTTGGTAATTCTCTTAGAGTTTACTTCATCAAAGACGAATGCGTAATCTAAGTTGTTCTCGCATCCTCAGATTTAAAAAAGTGCGTTTGTTCAAGAATAAACGTTAAGAACGCTAGGAGGTTCATTCTTGACTTACAAGTTAGATGAGAGTATCCAGAGTTAATCAATGACTTTAATTAAAATTATCTTCCCCTCTGAAATATTTTAACTAGCTGTCAGAGTTAAAAATAACTCTCCGAGCATACTTCTTATGAATATATTGAGATCTTTATAAATAGTTTATTATATGATACGCATTTGCTTCACAATAGAGCATTCTGCAGGTTTCTCTGAAGAAGCCACCCAGTAACAATATTGGGATGATGTACAATACTGATGGAACGGTACAATATATATGCTCAAACTGAAAAACAAATATATAAAAAGTAGTACGGTTAACTTAACATAACGATGTGTACAAGAGAGTTCCTTAATTTAGAATTCCTGTAAATGGTAATATTAATTTTACGTAAATTATTGAATTTATTGTTAACTTCTAATTGATATGGTTAATAAGAAGTTACCCGAATCATACATTTAAAATAGAAATAGAAAAAGGTAACAAAATATCGGCTATTATATAGAAAAAGTAATTATTAACGAAACCGACAAAATTCGAAAATCCTCGGCCGATGTCGTAAACCCATTGGGGGTCATATAGAAGGTGCACCGCGCGACTGCTCACGTCTTTGCCGGATGGAGATCGGACGGGACACTTCGGGGGCTGGACCAGGCACTTCTGGGACTTCACCAGTGGGATCTTGGCGACCTTCCCGAAGGTCAGAGTAGGGCAAGCTGGCTTTGGTAAATAAATTTTAGTAGAGTCTTTTTTCCGGTTTTATTTTCTCGCTTCGCTTCCAATATTCCCCTTTCTAATCAGTTTTTTCCCAGGACTAATCAACATATTTACTTTGTAGGTTTACTGTCTGAATTCGCTGGTTTGAACTCGATTGACTTTTTGATAGTAAATCCTATGATTTCGAAGACGGAGACGGATGAGTAGTTGGTGGTGGCATTGGGGTGGGGTTGTGGTGAGGTGGAGGTTGTTGGTGGCAAATGTTTAGATCCTCGTGAATAGTCGATAGCCATTGTCGACTTCACCTGTACATAACCCCCATCTTTATTTTCTTTCAGAATGTACTAATTTTTATTTCCGAATTCTTTCATCGTTGGTTTGTTATCTCGAATTCGGCCTTATTTCATCGATGGGCTGTTTCGGTCTCATCGATGGTTTGTTCCTTCCATTTGGTTAACCTATACGGTTTCTATTCGTCTCGCTTTATCTTCTTTCCTCTAACTAATCCGTTTCCGTTTCGGTTTATATTTAAATTAATATATTCTCCTTTCAGCTTCCAGGCTTCTCAAGATTTAATCTGGGAGACTGCGTTGGACGACGAGGGATGTGTGCGTTTAGACACAACTAGCTATAAGGTAGAAGACATCGCTAGATGACGAGGGATGCGTGCGTTTAGATCTAAGTAATCATAAATAGCTTTAAGATAGATTCCTAGGCTAAGACTCATATGCGCGTTATCTGTGCAAAAGTAAGCTACCTATCTTGGAACGAATACACCAATCCTATTTTCCTTCTCTGTTATTCCTCTCGTTTACCAAGGAGAACATAATCATCCTCGCGATAATCGCGATCGTTCTTAAGTACCGACTAGCCTATGCGACATACCCCCGTGTGCTCGATAACTCCATGCTTCGAAATTCATCGTCACGACTCGTCTACGATACTTATTCAAGCCACTGCCAATCTCGTCATGTATCGGTTTCCAGAATGACCCTCGGGTCACTGCTTCTTCTGGAGTCAATGCGAGGTTCCAGCAGCCCCGGTCGCACGCTGCTAGTGAATAGGCGTACAGTGAGTCCGGTATATGTCTACAGTCAGACAACTTGGGATGATTAGGTTCTATCCCTCGGGCCAGGGGCACCTAATGTCTATCCGGCTGCAAGGCCTTACTCAACCCTCGTAGCAACTCTGAGAGTTTCATTGGTTCGGGGACTACCTTGATTAACATTTAAGTCATGGAATGGTCGACAATGGCTGAGGTGGGCTAAGCCAGATCGTGATGCTGAACCCGGAGTTATCTTGTACACAGGGGTACGTTCCGTATTCTAGTCGGCCTTTTGAGTAATCACGAACTGGTTCGGGCGCGTCGCGATTATAACTTAGTCTTTCTTTGCTTGCGTTTTTCATATTTGAGCCCCAAATTTTTGGAACTTAGAAATATTGGAGTCTGTTGAAATGTAGTATATTAGCGTTGCGTCAGAAGGGTATAAATTTTAGTATACTGATCCGAATCCCTTTTTGTAAGACACGAAATATAATAATGTGTCAGTAGCTTCACTTTAACTTCCTTCTCTCCAAGTAAGGTTAGATAACTATCATACAGATATCGCAAGCAGGCTGCGCCACTAGGGCGAATGTCAGACCTAGATGCGTAGCCACATTTACGTTGTGAGTCATGGTAATTGATATCGTTTACCAAAGAGCAATTTTAGGAAAACGATGCAAAGTAAAGTGCTGCGTACAAAATTTACGACACTTGCTATCTACTGGAAATTTTCAATGTTCTTTTTGAGCTTCGAAGATATAAAGGGATTAGAAACTATTCCAATGAAATGTAAGTTAAGAGATTAAATTTGGTACATGCTTCGCACCGACCTCTTTATCTACAGGACATCAACACTACAAGATATTACTGCAACCAGGATTCAGAGATTGTTAAAGTAGGCATTTCATAGTATATTACCAGTAAACTATGAAGATACATATCAACTTATATTTTAAAAGTAGCTTGTAGTTAATGAAATGAAAATATATGATCCATAGTACTTGTATAACTTAATGTGCGACAGGGTTCCTAGGTCATAAATTTATAATAGTATTATTTATTTAATACTGTTAATTACATTATTCGAACTAAGTTCTCGATAATTTATATACAGTATTGAATCTTCAGCTACATATCTTAAATACAGACCTAATAATAACTGATCCTATAGAACCTTTAGTCTACGCGATACTGTACTTGCAGCAATGAAATGGTTGGCACGAACGAGTTAAAACCGTGTTTTCGCGACACCTGGCAAAATAGGTTACATTAAGCAAATTTCCGTGATACTTAATCTTCGTGAGTTGAGAGTAATGCAATCCTTGACGTTTCACAGGTATGACGTAATTTCGATAACCTCAGAGGGACGAGTCAGACTGAAATTTACGTCAGTATTTCTCTCCGTTGTTTCAATAGACGAGAACGCTTTTCGAGACCATTTCACTTCGTTTAGGACAATTATGGTAGGCCGGAATAAACAATAATAACTCGAACTACCGATTCGTGCAAAGGTTGGAGTTAGTGTATCAAACAGTTCATCAAAATTGGGAACCACGATCTACGAATTTTAATTCCACCTCGTGTACCTAGATTTAGACGTTTATATTCGGTTTTAACCTTTACCGGATTTAATTACCGTATTCTTTTATTAACAATACTATATAGATTTTAGAAAATGATATCTATAACATCGTCTCTCTCCTTCACTCTCTAACCCGTGAAGGTTGATCAGCGTAGATTTTCAATGGCACAAATATTCATCATACCTTTACGCGAACCTTCATTATACATCATAGCTGCTGCCACACAAGTGTGGCTAAACTACGTGCTTCGTAGATTTGTCCGAAATAGCACCTTGTACAGTGAACGTGTTAAACGGATTTCAACAATCCACTTAGTACCTTCAATGCATATTTTCGAATTATTCAGCTACTACCAAATTTAACATAATTCTCAATCCTTGTCGAACACTATATATCGCGGCAAAGAAATCCCTGCTTTCAATACATGTTCCTAAACTAATTACCCATTATACATCATGAAACTTTACCTAATCCTTCTCTGAATATAATAAAATAAATCTTTTCTATGAATGTATATCTATAAAATAATTTGCTGACATATTTCAGCAAGAACACTCGCTCAAATTCCCTACTGACTCCACAAATAATTCACCCATGATAAGAACAATAAAACACATATTAGCAACAGAACCACCAAAGAGGAAAGAGTACTTTAGATACACTCTCTTCGCAATTACCGAGGGTATGCAGTTGCTTATGGAAAAGTTATAGCAGTATCACATATTCTCCATCATGTACACGCAGCTTTTCAAAGGTTTCCGGGGTAACGAGGGTCGAATATACAAATTCAGGTCAATGTCAACCCAGGCCAGTCGGGGAATTCGTGAGTAACGCGTCGGACCCATAGTATGATCATCTATGGTCATGTTAATTTTTAGTTGAAGTCGAAGGTAATTGTCGTGTGTTCGAGTTGCAAAGTTTTGAGCCGAATTCGAACAAGGTTGTAATATTGCAATATTGTGTTGAGCGTTGCAGTACGCCGAGAAATAATTCGTAACTTTATTGTCATTCTCGCATATTTATATTGTTGTTACCAATAAATATTACCGCCATCCAATCTCTACATTAATATCGATTTTTATTCGTTCGTGATCATAGTTACGTATTCTCTTTTGATTTCATTACACTGATTTAACACTTTGTGCTTGAGAGAAGCAATTCAGTGGGCATTTGTTAAAATTTCGATGCTCAATATTCATAAATATGTCAAATTCCATATAATGTAACAGCGAGGTATAGAAATCAAGTAATTCTACGTGTTAATTACCATACGATTCCTTATTCCTGCTCAGAAAAATATCCTCAGCGTTGTAACGGTAAATCTTTGAACTCCTATCTTTCTTTTGAAAAAAAATCGTAGAGTGTAAATGGTAAATTGTCATGGATAAAGTATATGATATTTAGGTACTCATTACAGGTTCATGTTTCTAATGTTAAAAATGTATTTTAACCAGTTAACTATTCAAACTCCTAAGCAAAAATACAAATTCTATATGCTTGTCATCCTTCATGCAATCTATATCACTTTCAGGTACCTTTCTCATATTGTCAGCCAAATTATCACTCGGATATTTGTGAAACGTAACGTACTTTCTAATTTTCGTCAGTTTCCATACAAACTGTTGGAAAACTCGCAACAATTTTCTTTGGAAGTCCGAAGATGAACGAACCGAGAAAAGTAAAACTTGGAACACAGCAGTGAGATTGTGAGAAAACAGAAGGTTTCGGAAGATATACTCGACCACGAATGTGGAACAAAGGCGAAAATATATTTGGTAAGCAAGAGATGACCAAGATCCTTGTTTACAAAATGAATACTCCTCATCTTCAGCACACATGCCCTTTAAAATAGCTTGACTGAAGTACGTCCATCATTTTCTTGCAGTAGTGACTCAGGATTACCTATTTGATATATGCTAACCACTCGACATGCCTCATCATGCTTGATACAAATCTCACCTTCCACAGTGACGCAATCTCATGGCTCTCTCTAAATTTCTGAGTGACCAAAGGGATCACCGCTCCATCTTTCAACTCTTTTATCAAAATTTCACCTTTCCACTCTCTCGTTATACCCGCCGTTGTATATAGGTTCACGACAACGTCCGCCGTACCAAATTAATCGATAATTCAACTCCATCGATTCTGGAAATCACCGACAGATGACGTACCAGCTCGGAACGATTCTTAGAATGGATGGAACGTGGATGCAGCGTAACACCTGACCGAATGCGTCGTTACTTACGAGGGACACGGTGCCGGCCAAAATGAGCAGAATGTCACCGGTATAAGTAAAGCTTTCCCTCCCTCCGCGCAGCCAACACACGCTGGCTCCGCTTCCTCTCTCCCTTTCTAAGATTTTCTGCTCCATTCTTTCCCTCCAGGCCGAATTGACGTAGCTGGACGTGTCGGATATCTGTTGATCGACGAGAGTCCGTTCCGAACTATCTCTAGAAACGTCCACCGTGTGCACCATTGACGAGAGTAATTGTACAGAGCCCAAAGAGGATTTGCTCGATCCGTGTGCTTTGGAAGATTTCCTTCCGGTACCTATTTTGTTTACTTTGGCTAAGATTTTGACGAGAACTTCGCTGACTTTAGTGGAGACTTTTGATGAAGGATGGACTTTAACTTTGCCAAATCTCCTATTTATTGGTAATTTTTGGTAGCAGTTTGCTTAAAAGCTTGTCGTATACCTTGGGAAATTTATTGGATATGTTTGGTGGACGTTGTCTCAAAACTTTTGTTTCAATTCTTTAGAGAAATGTTGATGGTCACTGCTGCAATAATTATTGTATTGTATTTACTGTACTTTTTATGTTTTAAAGCTATTATTTCAATTAGAGTAGTTATGTATACGGCAATTAATGTTACGATACTTTGAATTCGCTTCTTTGAGTATATTTGTGCGTGTTTGATTGCATGTCCTAAATGAATGCTGGCAAGGTTTGGATATCAAGTACGTTCATTCGGAAGAATACTCGCTCGTAAGTTCTACACGCAATCTGCATTTCCTCGAGAATCGTATTACATTCTGCAAAGAAAAAGTTAGCTGCACTAGATGGGTATGATTATGTCCACGATTGCCCTATATTTATAGGATAGTCTATATAATACAATTTAATATATATATATAATTTAAGATTTGACTGAATTCTCATTTCACGGGAATCAGCAAACTTCCGCTGAATCAATTTTGTAGTGAACTTAATTTCACTTTTAAGCAAAGCGATTCATCACTTCCAATCTAAACCCTTTGGTTTTGTTCCACTAGTAATCAGAATAAATATAATTTTTAACGCACGTTTATTTATTTCGAGATTTATCTATTTCGAGATTTGTTGGAACATTTTTAGGAGATTTTTAATAATCCCTAAGAGTACTAAAGGGACTAAAAATTTTATTTTCAACATATATTAATGATTTTGTTTGAAGCGGGTTTTAAGTTGTAATATAGAATATGTATCTCCCCTTCCTACGAAGAATAATTATCTACTTTTAGGAGCAGTCGCTAATGTTATCTTCATAAAAAATAAGTTTATTTACTAATGCTATTATTACATCGTTTATTATTATATTAGGAATATTATTATTATATTAGGATAATTATATACTACACTATTATTATTATTATAGAGGATATTATTCCTAATTACTGCTAACCATGGCTAGTTAATTCTTCTAAAACCACATCACTTTAAATAAATTTGATTTCTAAACCTTTAGAGTGAATTAACTTCGGAAGTCAGTGATCCAGCATTTACCCCAATATAACAAAAATCTTAAGAAACCTTGTACGTAATATCATATTATTAACGTGACACTGCGTTAATTTATAATATGTAGGAAGCATGTAATAAGAGATATTAAAGACATAACCAATATTACCAATTAAACATCATTTTTCATTTCATTCCTCCTGTCGCCAAACTATCATTCCGAACTTTACGTTCATATGTATGTGCTAAACTCACTATACTAATTCTATCGAACTGTCTTCATTAAAGTACATGACCTAATCGAAATAATCCATACTATACTAATTTCAGTATCATATCGAACTTCATTTCATATAAGATTTTCTCAAAATATCTACTTAAATGACTACTCAAAATGGCGACAAAAATAATCTTTCACATTTTCATATTCGCCAGTAACACTCACAAGCGCTTCGTTATCAAATTCGAATTAACGCCTACGTATTATAAAATCCTTGCAAAAGAAGGGAGAAGGAACATTCGATCCTTTCACGTGTATGCATGTGCACATCGATTCTCGTGATTCTTTCTGATGATTCTCCATCACGTGTACCTGCCATGACCATGTGGTTGCAAAGGGAAGAAGAGAGAGAGAAAGGGAGTACTAAAGAAATTAGACCGTCTTGCAGAAAGATGCAAAATATCACACACGCGCATACACACACAGGGGAATCGATGGAATGAGCGCAATCCCTGGTCCAGCTGGGCCCATAACACGTGACGACTGTCGTTAATACTCCATTATCTTTTGTTTTTCGTCTTCTACACCCACCCACCGTGCGACATTGCTATTTCTTTCACCTCTCCTCGAATATTATGGCCAAAATTTCATTGCACGAATTTCTGCGCCGCGATCGTTTCTTCATACCAGAATTATTTTCCATCCTATTCCTTGGTGTAATTCGTGTGCCGGAGGTCTGTTCCTCGTGCTTATGTCGTTTCGAATGATTTCGTGACTGAGTTTGGATGCACGTGATCATGGGCGGTCATTTATGGCTGATTTTTAGTTGTATTTGAAATTCGTCGCAGTAAAGGCATTTCGTTTTTATACTTTACTCTTGTGTATAAGAAAGAAATTTTCCTCCTTAAATTTTGCTTGATAATTTAATAGTTGTAGAATATGATGTGAAATCAATCGATTCCCGAGCGAGGTTAAAGAGACAGGTATGCTTAACTAACGACTGAATTAGTGGGAAAGGCAATTTTCACAGGTTATTGAAAATAGATTAAAAAGGAAGAGAAGTACTCTTATGGTATACTAAAGAACCCAATGAAACTATTTGTAACTAGTATTTTACCGATGTATATAATTTAGGCTAAATCAGAATTATCACTTCGGAATAATTTGGATATTGCCGCAAAATTTTGTTGTAATGAAAGAAACAGAAAAATACATATTGATACGAAATTTAAAATATAACCACTCCCTTACGTTCATTTTTACATAATAAAATTATATAGTCCTCAATATTTCATATAAGTCTACATACTATATTATACAGGTCTAATCTATGTTATCCTTTTCACGTTGCGGAACATCTCTACTATTGTCTATGTCAACTCATGCATTTAATAATACCGAGAAATATCATTCCATGGCATTAACTAAATCTTTTCATTTTACGAAAATATTTTTATTTCATAATTACAAATCCACTTCTTTCTGACCACTGTGTATATATAAATAGAAGTAAAATTAAATACCATTTATGCGTGAATATACACAGCAAAATTTGTCCTAATTCAATCCTTTATCTAGATGTATACATTTAACTCAGACAGATCAAGCGACGAAATTATTCGTAGGAAACGTATATAGAACGAAGGTAACGATAACTAAAATTGAATACCACTTGCACTCCGCATCTACTCATAAATTCCATTTCAGACACAAAAGAGGTCGAAATTCTTTGTGAAATAACACAGCAATAGGTACACTATGCGACAAAATGACAGTCCACTGTATAATTTTCAGTGTTTTTCGAATAACTTCAATTGACAACACAGTATTGAATACAGCCATTATAGCCGTACTGAAGCCGATGAATTAAATTGTTCTCTGATGAATTGTATACCTCATAAACAAATTTGACTGGACGGGGGAACGTTATCATTCCACAAAGCAATTGGTAAAAGCTTTGAAGAAACTGTTACTATTTTCAGAATGTTATATAAGGTAAAAAATTGGAAAATAGCAAAAGTCAAATCCTTTTATTTATTTATTTCATAAACATCATATTGTAAACAGTATTTGCTCCTAGATTCGGATACAACGCATAGAATTATAAAAGGTTATAAAAGAATTAAAAATTTTAAAAAGTTTAAAAATCACATTCTTCTTGATCTGTCTTTCTTTTCATACATTCATCATGCATTATTACGTTGCAGAGTTTTTCCACATGTACCGGTAAAAATTGTAAAACGAAATGTAGGTGTTAATTAATGTTCGTTTTGCTATTAGAGATTGAAGACGCTAAGCCAATACGTATGTAACATGTGCGTATATTGAATTCCGATTTGAGTATCATTGAAACCTGCAGGGTGTGCAGTTATATCGAAGCGTACTGTAAATTTGTCCCAAGTCAAGACTACTTCCTCCCCGAGTTTCAACAACCAGAGCTCAAAATAGAGTCATTCGTTAAGAGCAGTACGAAATTTGATCGTCATACAGATTTCATATGCCTTTCCGTTCCCCGAATACGTCGTAGTTTCTCGGTGCCTTCGTCACGATGGCGATGGATAATGTAGTTCAAAACTTGTGCATTATGTACTAATTAATTGATAAAATTGAGGAGTTTTGAGTATTGCGAATTCAAAGGAAATATAATCAAGTCGCTAGGAGTAACGAATAACGGAATGACGAGCGGTTTTAGTAAATTGGACGATGAAAATGGAGGCTAGAAGACGAGGCTGAAAGGAAGTTGCTCGGATGAAAAGAGAAGGTTGTGTGCGCCCCTGTCCCTCTGCCTTTTCCTTCTCTTCTCCACTATTTTTATTCGGATTATCAGGTTTGTGGAGTACGGATTCTTCTTCTCCAGAATCGAGTGCAAGGATAAAAAGTGCACTTGCTAAGCAGTAGTTGAATGGGAACAGTTGAGCTTGAAGGAAGGGATGAAGTTAGGGATTAGTTTGAGGGTTTGTAGTACCTGGTATTTTAAGGACGAGTAACAAATATATCGCATAATAATACTAAGAATATTTTGTTAACTAACAGGGTCACCTAATTCAACAAACTAACCTCGTCATGTTTGCAATCCACGTGAGTGTAAAAACACATGTGACGCATATGCTACTTGAAATATACGAGCAAAATTTTGATATCTGAATAATTAATGTATACATCGGTTATTGCTAGAGATATTTAGAATTAACAGTACGGTACTTGGTACATTCACAAAGAGAGCACTGTAGCCATGGTTCTAATCTGTTCACTAATGAATTAAATTCTATAGCAATTGTAGAATGACAGAAGGCAGATCCTTTATTATTCGAGATATTAACAATTGTCAGCACAGTACTGAGAATACCTATCATCACGGTACTGTAGCAGTTGGACTAATCTGTTCACTCATGATATAAGATCCATAGCAAATCAAGAATGTCAAAGGACAGATCCATTATTGCTCGAGATATTAACATTTGACGAGACAGTACTGATTACAGCCCTCATCACAGTACTGTAGCCGCTGTATTAATTTGATCAATGATGATTTAAATTCAATGGAAACTCTAGAATGACACAAGGAAGATCGACTATCACTCGAGAAATTAGCAATTGACAAGACCGTAATGATTACAGTCATTATAGCTGTACTAGTAGCCGTTGTATTAATTTGGTCACTGATAATTTCAATTCTACGCCAACTCCGGCATAATCAATGTATATTACTCTTTAGGGTAGAGATAATTACAATTGACAGTACGGTCTTTAGTACATCCATCAAAATAGCTCTGTAGCCGTTGGATTAATCTGTTGAAGAGTGACTTGAATTTTATGTCAATTCTGGAATGACAAAGGACAGAACCATTATCGCACGAGATAATAATAATTGGCATCAGAGTACGGAGTACAGCCATCATCACAGTACTGTAGCCGTTGTATTAATTAGTTCACTGATAATTTAAGTTCCATGGAAGTTCTAGAATTATCAATGAATAGACCAAATATTGGTAGTTTTATTGGCAAATGGCAATACAGTGCTGAGTATAGCCATCTACACAATACTATTGCCATTGGGTTATTCTGTTCGCTGATCATGTAAGTTCCAGAGCAATTGTGGAATTATCAATAGATAGAGCAGTTGTCGCTGGAGACATTGACATATGTCAATACAGTACTGAGTATGGCCACCAAGAGAGAAATGTAGCCGCTTTATTAATCTGTTCACTAATGATATAAGTTCTAAAGCAATTCTAGAATAACAAAAGACAGATCAATTGACGCTCAAGATGATAACAATTCATAAAACAGTACCGAGTGCAGCCATCATAATGGCACTGTAGCCCTTGGATTAATCAGTTCACTAACGACATAAGTTCTATAGCAATTCTAGAATGACAGAAGACAGATCAATTGATGCTCGCGATATTAACAATTGACAACACAGTATTGAATACAGCCATTATAGCCGTACTGAAGCCGATGAATTAAATTGTTCTCTGATGAATTGTATACCTCAGGAAATCAGGAATAATCAATGTATAGAGCAGTCATGTCTAGAAGTATTTACGACTTAGAGTGCGGCACTCAGTACGTCCACCAACAGAGTACTGCATCCATTTGATTAATTTGTTCACTGATGACATAACTTCCACAGCAGTTCCATAATAATTAATGCATAGGACAGATATGGCCAGAGATATTTATAGTTGACAGTAAGGTTATTACTACGTCCACAAACAGAACACTGTCTGAAGGATTAATCTGTCCAGTGATGATTTAAGCTCTATAGCAATTCCAAAATGATCAATGGATAGACAATATTATCTCCAGCAATAAATTGTCTATCCATTGATAACTCCAGAAATGCTACAGTGTTTATTTGATCAGTGTGTGGTCTAATCCAATGGCAATGCGAGTGTGAAGGTGGTTGAACTCAGTACTGCATTGTCAAATCTCAATATGCCTAGCTATAATTGATCTATCCATTGAGCATTCCATAATTCCAACGGAATCATGATCATTGTATAGATTGATTCAGTTGCTATAGGGCTGTGCATATGGCTGTCCGCAGTACTGCATTGTCATTTGCTATTATATCTAACGATAGTTGATGAATCCATTAATCATTCTGGAATGGTTACGTATTTTAATGATCAATGAACTGATTAATACAGTGGCTACAGTGGTGTGTATGTGGATGTACTCAGTAATGTATTGACAGTTGCTAATGTTTCTAGCCATACTCGACCAATCCATTGAATATTGTGGATCTGTGACAGAATATTGCATGACCGGTGAATAGATTATCCGAACGGCTATAGTCCAGTCTAGATGGTTATACACAGTACTGTATGCTTAAATACTAATACCCATGGCATCAAATAATCTATCTGTTGGTCATAATGGACACGGCGCAACACACATTGGATGAGTGCCCAGCCTGGGCAAGGGAGCGCCGTGTCCTCTTCCAGTGCTTTAGATGGGACCTCTCGCTCCCTGCTATCATTCTGCAGAAGGTGCGGATCGGGAGGTCATGGTGGGTGATGGTCTCCTTCTGTGAGCATGTGATGCTATAGAAGGAGGTCGCGGAGCGCGCTCGCGAACTCGCGCACAACGCCCGCAGGCGGAGACGCTGGCGGCGAGCGTGTCGAAGGCTCGCAACGCTACCAGCAGTTCCGGCTGGGTTTTAACACCTTTCCCGCCAATGTTCGGGCTGTGGAAATGATGGGGTAGCCCTCCTACCCACCGTCTGCAGCCTGGGCCGACCGTGGGCATCCTGGTTGTGGCCTGGATGTCTGGGAGGCCACGGTCCTCGGAGAGTGGCTCCCCGCTGTGGCCGCGCGGCGTCGCAAATAGAACGGAGGTACACTCAGTGATGTGCCCGAAGATTTGGGCATGCCGCGGTGGTGCAACGGTCGTTATCGTAAGAGTTCCCGCAGCACCACCCAGTGCGGCGAGGTTGGACACCGTGGGGGCTTCAGTGGGTATGAATCCAACATAATAACGTCCCCTCCCCTAGGGGGTGAGGTACCCTTCTGAAGATTCCCCCAGGTGAAAAAAGGAAAGGCTTAGTTGGGTTAGGTTAGGATACCAAACGGTTCCTAACTGGCAGTTAGGCAGTCCTGGCAGTCGGCGCTTTGCTGTGCTCCGCTGCGCCTTCCTATACTCTGGAGTGCCCTGCTGTGGTTAATTTAGGTTACACTGGTTAGGGAATCTGTGCTATTCGCTGTTCTCCATTGGTTCTCGGCGCATTACTGGCCTCCGCTGTTCTCTATTGCGCTCTGCTGCTCCTTACTGCGACCAGTTGCACTCTGCTGTGCTTTGCTTTGTTTGCGATTGTATCCAATGCGGTGCCGGGCACGGAAGCGCTGTGCTGTGGTGACGATGCTACTCGAAGTGGTACTGCCCTGTGCAGTCGTATGCTGTGCTGTGCATTGCGGTGGTATTCGCTGCTACTCAGCGTTCTGCTTTGTTGTACAACGTTCTGCAGCGATCTGCTGTTGTGGTAGAATATAAAAATTTCATTCAGAAGTAATTGATGCTCTCTGTTTCCTTCCAGATGCGCCATCCAATCCAGATAAAGCTTGCGGGCGGCGTAAATGGAAACAGTGTGTAAAAATTTAATAGCTCATTCCGAAGAAACACCAAACCCTACATCATACACTTCCCTTTTCTTTTCTTGGATATGAATACGCCTGTTAGCGCGTTATTCTAGCTTTGGCACTACAAATTTCATTTTTGGGCTAGTTTTGAGCTTCTGCTACGACGGGCAATAGGAAATGATGAATGGAAAAAGGAAGGATAGAATTTTATATGAAAATTGTCAGGAATGGAGGACATTTCATGCTACGTTCCTTCAAACTGCTGATGACAGTTCATTTAATGCGGAGACCAAGGAAAATTGCTTTAAAATTTCTTCTTTAGAGGTAGATAGGGAGATTAGTCTAATTATATAAAGAAAAAGTGGACATATAGTTAACAAAGGGAACACAATACCTGGAAGAATATATAACTAACTGTTACAATCGTCATTAGTCCAGAATATCGCCAATGATAGTAGTGTTTAATATGATGATTGATAATATGTATAGTATTAACCAGTTGGCAGATTTCAATCATTTTCGTGATTAAATCAATGCCAAAGTACGACAGTATTTGTTTTGTCAGGTACCATAATTCTACACGTATATTTCAAGAAGAATGTGCGTGACATATTTAAAAATATGTCACAAATCTTATATACCCGTGTGGTTTGCAAACACGGCGAGGTTAATTTGTTGAATTAGGTGACCCTCTATATTAACAAAATATTCCTAATATTATTACGTAATACTTACAGTACTCATCCTTAATAATCTGAGAACTACAAACGTTCAAACCAATCGCTGACTTCATCACTGCCTTTCAAGTTCAACCCTTCCCATTCAACTACTGCTAAGCAAGTGCACTTTTCACCCTTGCATTCGATTCTAGAGAACAGGAATTCATAGTAATCAAACCTGATAGTCCGACTAAAAATAGTGGAAAACAGTGAGAAAGGGCAGAGAAACGGAAAGGGCACACATTTTTCTCTTTTCATCAGTGCAATTTCGCTTCAGCCTCGTCTTCTAGCCTGCATTTTCATCGCTCCTCTTCCTAAAATCGCTTGTCGTTCCATTATCCATTTCTCCTCGCGACTCGATTATATCTCCTTTGGGTTAACAATATCCACTACCCATAAATTCAGTCAATTAATTAGTACTTACTGTATAAAGCTTGAGGTACATTCTCCGTCGCCATCGTGACGCAGACACAGAGAAACTACGACGGATTCGGGGAACGGGTAGGCATATGGAAACTGTATGACGCTCAAATTTTGTACCCGTCTTAATTAATGACTGCACTCCAGGCTGTGGCTGTTGTCAATCGGGGATGAAGTTGTCTTGATTTCGAAAAACTGTATGACGCTCAAATTTTGTACCCGTTACAATAATTAATGACTGCACTCCAGGCTGTGGCTGTTGTCAATCGGGGATGAAGTTGTCTTGATTTCGGACAGATGTTGTCGTACAGTACGCGACGAAATGACAGCACAGGCTGCAGGCTTCAATGTTCCATATATCGAAATTCATTGCACACATGTCCCATACGTATTCGCTTAGTGTCCTCAGCCTTTAACGCCGTAAGCAGACATTAATTATCATCTACCATTCTTTATAGAAATTTTACCGGTTTATGTGAAAAATCACGTCAACGCAATAATGCATTACAAATGTATCAAAAAAAGACAGATCAAGGAGGATATGATTTTTAAAGGTCTCTGTTTAAAAATCTTTTATAATTCCATCTGATGAATCCGAATCTAGGAGCAAATGCTGTTTGCCATCAGGTTCATAAAATAAATAAAAGGAATTGATCTTCGCTATATTTATTCCTATCGTTAGAAAATATTCTATAAATAGTATCAGTTTCTTCAAAGCTCCTATTAATTGCTTTGTGTAATGCTAACGTTACCCCGTACAATCAAATTTGTTCGTAATCAAAAATAATTTTTTTTTACCGTTATTTGATGTTACTCGGAAAACACTGAAAATTATAGTGTACTATCATATTGTCGCACAGTGTGGGTATTGCTGTATTATTCCATGAATATTTTCGATCTCCTTGTGTCTGAGGTGGAAGTTTAAGCACAGATGCGGAGTGCATGTAGTATTCAACTTTAGTTACACTTACTTTCGTTCTTCATTTGTTCCATACCAATAATTTCGTCATTCGTTTTGTCTGAGATGAATATTTACATGTAGATATAGGATTGAATTAAGGCAAACTCTGCTGCGTATTTTCCTGTATAAGTAGCATTTAATTTTACTCCAATTTATATGTATACAGTGCGCAGAAAGAAGTGTATTTGTCATTTTGAAATAAAAATATTTTCGTGGAATGAGAAGATGTAGTTAATACTCTGGAATAATATTTCTGGATATTATTCAATGTATAAGTTGGCATAAACAATAGTTCAGTTGGTTTTTAACATGAAGTGTATATCATGGATTAGCCTTGCATAGTATAGTACATAGATTTGTATGAAATATTGAGGACTATGGAATTTCGTATGTAAAAATGATCGCAAGGAAGTGGTTATATTTTAAATTTCTTAGAATAGTGAACTTTCCTGTTTCTTTCATTACAACAAAATTTCCAGGAATATCCAAATTAATTCGCAGGTGAAAATTTGGACTCAACCTAAACGATATACATCCGTAAAATTCTACTTACCAATAGTTTTATTGAGTGCTTTAGTATACAATAAGTGTACTTCTCTTACCATTTAATCTATTTTGAGTAATTTGTGAATATTGCATTTCTGCTTATTTCAGTCGTTAATTCAACATACCTCTCTCCTTAACCTCGTTCCGGAATCGATTGCTTAGTAGAAGTACTAACGACAGCCGTCACGTGATATGGGCCTAGCTGGACCAGGGATTGCGCTCATTTCTTCGATTCCCCTGTGTATGTGTGCGTGTGTGAGATACTTTACATCTTTCTGCAACACCGTCCAATTTTTTTAGTCCTCCGTTTCTCTCTCTGCTTTTTCCTTCGTAACCACGTGTCCATAACAGATATACGTGACATAGAATCGCGAGAAAGTATAACGAGAATCGATGTACAGGAAATTGAATGGAAAATAATTTTAACACGAAGATACGATTGCGAAGCATAAATTCGTGCAACGCAATATTTCCCATAGTATTAGAGGAGGTGTGGACGAAATAAAAATGGTGCACGGTGGATCGGTGTGGAGGACAAAAAACAAAAGCTATTGAAGTACTAACGACAGCCGTCACGTGATATGGGCCTAGCTGGACCAGGGATTGCGCTCATTTCTTCGATTCCCCTGTGTATGTGTGCGTGTGTGAGATACTTTACATCTTTCTGCAACACCGTCCAATTTTTTTAGTCCTCCGTTTCTCTCTCTGCTTTTTCCTTCGTAACCACGTGTCCATAACAGATATACGTGACATAGAATCGCGAGAAAGTATAACGAGAATCGATGTGCGCACGCATACTCGTGAAAGGATCGAATGTCCCTTGCGCCTTCATCTGCACTGATTTCATAATACGTAGACGTTAATGCGAATTTGGTAACGAAGCGCGTGTGAGTGCTACTGGTAAATATGAATATGTGTAAAATTATTTCTGTCTTCATTCTAAATAGTAACTTACGTAGAAATTTTGAGAATACTTTATATGAAAGGATATTGGATATGGTACTGGAATTAGTATAGTATAAATTATTTAGATTATATTATGTATTTTAAGACAGAAAGTTTAATAGAATTAGTATAATGAGTATAGTACATAAAATTCACAATGATATTGTGGTAACAGGAGGAATGAAATGAGAAATATTGTGAAAATGGTAATATTGCATATTATGCCATTAAAATCGTTTATTACGTGCCTCCCACGTATTATGAGTTAGCACAGCGTCACGTTAATAACATGATAGTACGTATAACATTTCTTAAGATTTTTGTTAAACTGGGGTAAATGCTAGATCAAGGACCTCTGTAGTTAATCCACAATAGTGTTCTAGAAATCAAATTTATTTCTAGCGATGAGGTTTTAGATGAATTAATTAGTCATGATTAGTAGTAATTAAGAGGAATATACTCTGCAATTCATATTCTTCATTCCATTCGTCAATAAACTGATATTTGGTGAAGATAACACTAGCGACTGCTTCTAAAGGTAGACAATTACTTTTCATAGGAAGGCCGAAAACATATTCTATGATACAAATTAAAATTCGCTTCAATTGAAATAAATTATATATGCTAAATATAAAATTTTTAGTCCCTTTAGTACCGTTAGGGATGACTAAAAATGTCTTAACAATATTCCAACAAATCTCGAAATCAATAAATTTGTAACGTGCGTTAAGAATTGTAATTACTCTGATTACTAGTGGTATAGAAACAAAGGGTTGAAGTTCGAAGTAAGGAATCACTTTGCATAAGATTGGATTTAAATTCATTACAAAATTTATTCAGCGAAAGTTTGCCAATTCCCGATAACTGAGAATTATCTCAAATCATTAATAGGAGCATATTGTCCTATAAATATACGGCAACCGTGTACATAATCATACCCAACAAATGCAGCTAATTCTTTCTTCACAGAAGGTAATATGATTCTCGTGTAAATGCAGGTTGCGTGTAAAACTTTCGAGCGAGTATTATTCCACATGAATAACGTACTCGATATCCAAGTCTTGCGAGCATTCATTTAGAAAATGTAATCAATCGCCCACAAATATACTCAAAAAATCCAATTCGAAGTATTGTAATATTAATTGCCCTATACGAAACTTCCCTAATTCAAACAGTAGATTTAAAATTAAAAAGTTGAATACATACCTTAAAATAATTATTATAGCAGTGAATATCAACATGTCTCTAAAGAATTGGAGCAAAAACTTTGAGCCAACATCCACCAAAGATTTCCAATAAATTGCCCAAAGTATACGACAAATCATTAAACAAACTCCCACCAAAAATTTCCATTAGTTTCATCGCGAAATTCGGCAAAATTGCAAGGAATCCTTTATCAAAAGTCTTCACTGAAGTCAGCGTAGATGTCGTCAAAATCCTAGCCAAAGGAAACAAAATAGGTAACGGCAGAAAATCTTCCGAAACACAGAGGTCGAGCAAATACTCTCTGGGCTCTGTCTGTTTACTCTCGTCAATGGTGCACACGGTGGTCGTTTTTAAAGGTAGTTCGGACCGGGAGCACGTCGATCAAGAGA
This sequence comes from Eufriesea mexicana, assembly GCF_001483705.2. Lineage (NCBI taxonomy): Eukaryota > Metazoa > Arthropoda > Insecta > Hymenoptera > Apidae > Eufriesea > Eufriesea mexicana. The sequence goes on from NW_016910515.1 coordinate 892,875, forward strand.
CCTCTGTCACGTTCGGCTCCGTCAATTCGACTTGGAAAAAAAGCACGGAGTAGAAAAGCGTAAAAAGGGAGCGAGGAGGAATAGCCGGTGAGTGGTTGCTGCGCGGAGGGAGGAAAGCTTTACTTATACCCCAGACACTCTGCTTACTTTGGCAGTCACCGTGCTCATCGTAAGTGACGACACACTCGGTCATGTGTTACTCTTCATCCACGTTCCATCCATTCCAAGAATCGTCAAGAGTCGGTACGCCAGCTGTCGGTGAATTCCAGCCGCGGTAGTGTTGAGTTATCGATCGATTTGGTATGGCGGACGTTGTCACGAACCTGACTACAACGGCGGGGATATTGAGACAGTGGAAAGGCGAAATTTTGGAAGAAAAGTTGGAAGATAGAGGGGTGATCCCTTTGGTCTCTCAGGAATTTAGAGAGAGAGAGAGAGAGAGCCATGAGATCGCGGCACTGTGTAAGTTGAGAATTGTATCAAGTTTGAAAAGGAATGTGGAGTGGTTAGCATATATCAGATAGGTAATCCTGAGTCACTACCGTAAGGAAATTATGGACGTACTGCAGTGAAGCTATTTTAGAGTGCATGTTTGCTGAAGATGAGGAGTATTCATTTTGTAAACAAGGATCTTGGTCATCTCGTGCTTACCAAACATACTTTCGCCTTTGTTCCACATTCGTGGTAGAGTACATCTTCCGAAACCTTTTGTTTCCTCACAACCTCACTGCGTGTTCCAAGTTTTACTTTTCTCGGTTCGTTCGTCTTCGAACTTCCAACGAAGATTGTTGCAAGTTTTCCTACAGTTTGTATGGAAACTGACGAAAATTAGAAGGTACTATACGTTTCTCAAATATCCGAAGGATAATTTGGCGGACAATACGAGGAAGGTATCTGAAAGTGATATAGATTGCATGAAGGATGACAAGCATATAGAATTTATATTTTTGCTTAGGAGTTTGAAATAGTTAACTGATTAAAATACATTGTTAACATTGGAAACATCAACCTGTAATGAGTGCCTAAATATCATATACATTATCGTCGATAATTTACCATTTACACTCTACGATTTTTTGGCCAAAGAAGGATAGGAGTTCAAAGATTTATCGTTACAACGCTGAGGACAATTTTCTGAGCAGGAATAAGAAATCGTATGGTAATTAACACGAAGACTTATTTGATTTCTATACCTCGCCGTTACATTATATGGAATTTGACATATTTATGAATATTCAGCATCGAAATTTTAACAAATGCCCACTGAATTGCTTCTCTCAAGCACAAAGTGTTCAATCAGTGTAATGAAATCAAAAGAGAATACGTAACTATGACCACGAACGAATAAAAATCGATGTTAATGTAGAGATTGGATGGTGGTAATATTTATAGGTAACAACGATATAAATATGTGAGAATGACAATAAAATTACAAATTATTTCTCGGCTTACTGCAACGCTCAATGCAGTATTACAATATTTCAACTCTGTTCGACTTCTACCCTTAACTTCACAATTCGATTCAAGAAAAACTCTCTTCGACTCCAAGTATATATTAACCCTTTGCACTCGAGAGGTGGCACTCAGTTACCATTTCATAAAATTTGGAATATCGATGTTTATTAATATATCAAATTTTATGTTATGTAACTGTGTACAATGTATCGAAATTAAATATCTCTAAACTTCTATTATTATACAATTCTTTATTTAATATAAAAAATGTAGCCTCAGCTTTTTAATAGAGAATCTGTGATTTTCTACTGTCCTGTAGCCAAAAAATCGTTGAGTGCAAAGGCTTAACATGCCCATTTATGATCACACTAAGGGCCCGAAGCGTCAATGTAGGTTTCCCCTACTTACCTGGGCTTTGCACATTCGATCCTCGTTCCCTCGGTAACCTTCGTATAACCACGCATGCGTGCTGGAAAATGTGCGATACTACGCTAATTTTGCCATAAGCAACTGCATACTCTCGGCAGTTGCGAAGATAAAATAGCTAAAACAAGTCATTTCGTCCCAATTGGTAGTTTTATTCATAATATGTGTTTTGTTGGTCGTATCATTGGTCAATTATTTATGGAGTCTGTAGAGGATTTAGACGAGAGTTTTTGATGAAATATATTACGTAACTAATTTATAAATATACATTCATAGAAAATATTTATTTTATCCGATTGAGCGAAGAATTAGGTAATGTTTGATGATGTATATTTAGTAATTATTTTAGGAGCATGCATTGAATGCAGAGATTACTTTGCCGCGATATACAATGTTCGACAAGAATTGAGAATTATGTTAAATTCGGTGTTAGCAGGTTAATTTGAAAATATGCGTCGAGGATATTAAGAGTGTATGTATAAGTCTCTAATTCGGGTAGACCTACCTAGCACGTAGTTGAGCCACACGCGTGTAGCAGCATCTATGATATATAATGCATATTCGCGTAAAAGTATGATGGAAATTTGTGCCATTGAACATCTACGCTGACCAACCATCATAGGTTAGAGAGTGAAGAAAAGTGACGATATTATAGATAATATTTTCTATAATTTAATCAGGATTATTAAAAAATGAATGCAGTAATTAAATCCGTCAATAATTAATATCGAATATGGGAGTCTAAATCTAGGTATACAAGATGGAAATAAAATTCGTAGATCCTGGTTCCCAACTTTAATGAAGGGAATGATGCTCGAACTCCAACCTTTGTAAGCATCGTCAGTTCGAGTGACTAATCATTAAATAATGCAGCCTACCGCTATTGCCTTAACGAAGTGAAACGGGCTCGGAAAGCGTTCTCGTCTATTGAAACAACGGAGAGAAATACTGACGTAAATTTCAGTCTGACTCGTCCCTCTGAGGTTATCGAAATTACGTCATACCTGTGAAACGTCAAGGATTGCATTACTCTCAACTCACGAAGATTAAGTATCACGGAAATTTGCTTAATGTAACCTATTTTGCCATTTGTCGCGGAAACACGGTTTTAACTCGTTCGTGCCAACCATTTCATTGCTGCAAGTACAGTATCGCGTAGACTAGAAACACGGTTTTAACTCGTTCGTGCCAACCATTTCATTGCTGCAAGTACAGTATGGCGTAGACTAAAGGTTCTAAAGGATCAGTTATTATTAGGTCTGTATTTAAGATATGTAGCTGAAGATTCAATACTGTATATAAATTATCGAGAACTTAGTTCGAATAATGTGATTAGTAATATTAAATTAATAATACTGTTATAAATTTAAGACCTTGGAACCCTGTCGCACATTAAGTTATACAAGTACTATGGACCATAAATTTTCATTTCATTAACTACAAGCTACTTTAAAAATATAAGTTGATATGTATCTTCGTGGATTACTGGTAATATACTATGAAATGCCTACTTTAACAATCTCTGAATCCTGGTTACACTAATTTCTTGTAGTGTCGATGTCCGGTAGATAAAAAGATAGGTGTGAAGCATATACCAAATTTAATGTCTTAACTTACATTTCAATAGAATTATTTCTGATCCCTTTACATCTTCGAAGCTCAGGAAGAACATAGAAAATTTTCAATAGATAGCAAACGTTGTAAACTTTGTACGTAGCTCTTAGTTTGGCATCGTTTTCCTAAAATTGTTCTTCGGAAAACGATATAAATCGCAAGGACTCACAACGTGGAGGTGGCTACGCACTGAGACCCGACATGCGCTCTAGTGGCGCAGCCTGCTGGAGACATCTGTTTCAAAGGTATCTAATCTAACTAGAAGCTAAAGGAGTTGAAGAGAAACTACTGACACTTTACTATATTTCGTGTCCTACAAAAAGTGTTCCGGATCGTTATACAAAAATTTAGACTTTACTGACGCAAGGCTAATATACTACATTTCAACAGACTCTAATATTTCGAAGTACCCAACGATTTGGGGAATCAAATATGAAGCACGCGAGCATAGAAAAGCTACGTTATTATCTCGACGCGCCTGAACGAGTTCGCGATTGTTCAAAAGATCGACTGGCATACGAAACGTACCCCTGTGTACAAGCCAACCCCAGATTCGGCATCTCGACCGGTCCTAGCCCACCTCAACAATTTACCAACTTGCCGTGATTTAGATGTGAACCAAGGTAGCCCCGAACCAATGAAACTACCAGAGCCGCTACGAGAGTACAGCGAGGCCTTGCAGTCGGGCAGATATTACGTGCACCTGACCCAAGGAGTAGAACTTAATCATCCCAAGTGGTCTGACCGGAGACACATGCCGGACAAACTGCAGGCCTATACCATAGTCGCATACGACCAGGGCTGCTGGAACCTCGCATTGACTCCAGAAGATGTAGTGACCCGAGGGTCACCCTGGAACACGATTTATGGCGAGAATGACATTGGCTGGAATGAGTGTCGTAGACGAGTCGTGACGATGACTTACGAGGCATGGAATTAACGAGTACACAGGAGTACGTCGCGTAGGATAGTCGGTACATAAGAACTATCGCGATTATCGCTAGAACAATAATGTCCTATTTGGTAAACGAGAGGGATAAGGGTGAAAGAATATGGAATTGATATATTCGCTCCATGTTAGGTAGCTCACATTTGTACAGATAACGCGTACATTAGTCTTAACCCAGTAATCTATCTTATAACTATTTATAACTCCTTAAATCCAAACGCACGCATCCCTCGTTGTACAACGATGCCTTCTATCTTGTAACTTGTTGTGCCCAAACGCAGGCATCAATCGTCGTCCAACGATGACTTCCAGATTAAATATTGAGAAACTTGAAAAGCCGAAAAGGGGACATGTTAATGCAAATATGAACAAGAAAGGAAATAGGAAGGAGGAAAAAAATGGAAGCGAGATGAATAGAAACCGTAAAGGTTAACCAAACTGAATGAACAATCTATCGATGAGACAGAAGCAGCCCAACGGTGAAATGAAACCGAAATCGAGATAAACGACGAAAGAACCAAACGAACGATGAAAGAATTCGGAAATAAAGTAAGTAGATTCTGAAAGGAAACAAGGATGGGTGGTGATATATATGTGGAGTGGACAATGGCTATCTACTAGCCTGAAGATCTAGACAATGACCATCATCCACATCCACCTCACCACCACCCCAACCCAATAAACCTATAAAGGAAATATGTAGATTAGACCTGGAAAAGAACTGATCAGTAAGGAGAACGATGAGACATTGAATACAATAACGAAATATTTGAATAGAAACGAGAAAATAAAACCGGAGAAAAAGACGGTATTAAAGTTGATTTACCAAAGCCCACATGCTAAAGTCAGCTGCCCATCTATGACCCTCGAGAAGGTCGCCAAGGTCCCGCAGGTGAAGTCTCGGAAGCGTCTCGTCCAGACACCAAAGTGTCCCGTCCGAGCTACAGCCGGTGAAGACCTGAGCAGTCACGCCGTGCCCTTTTTATATGACCCACAATCGGTTGCCGTAATCGGTCGAGGATTTTCAAATTATGTCGGTTTCCTTAATAATTACTTCTTCTCTATAACAGTCGATATTTCCTTTACTTTTTCTATTTCCATTGTATATGTATGATTCAGGCAATTTGTTATTAACAATATCAACTGGATATTAACAGTAAATTAAATAATTTATGCAAAATTAATAATACCATTTACAGGATTTCTAAATTAAGGAATACAATGGTACTCGTTGTTGTGTTAAATTACCGGTATTACTTATTATATGCTTGCTCTTCGGTTTGCAGATATATATTTTACCGTTCCACCAATATTGTACATCATCCCAATATTGTCTCTGGGTGGTTTCTTCAAAAAAATCTGCAGAATGATCTATTGTGAAGCAAATGCGTATCATATAACAAACTTTTTAAAAAGATCTCAGAATATTCGTAGGAAGTATGCTCGGAGAGTTATTTTTAAACTCTGATAACTAGTTATAATAATTCAGAGGCAAAGATAATCTTAATTGGAGGCATTGATTAACTCATCTATCTTGTTAGACAAGAAAGAACTTATGATATAAAATTGACATAAACGAAATTATATAAATGTATGTTAAGCTTGGTTTTGTGGTATAGATAACTTAACACTTCGATAATTCTTTATTTTAATGTTATTTGGTAGTGTAAATCTTTCTTAAGTACCTGTTAGCTTCAGAAATACGAAACTTTCAAATATAGCTGGCATATACGTGACGATTTTATAAAAACCATGGATGTTATAACCTTAATGTAAATATCCAGTATTTGATTTTACAGTTTTGTATTTTTAGTACTTCCAGTAAGGAATATCTGGTTAGACTAAACGCTTTTGTGATTCAATATGTATGAAGATATCACGAGAAATGTCCAGAAATATTAATTTCCCTTAACTTCCTAAATTTTATACCTCTTATTTGTTGATTGAGAATATTCTAGAGTTTTAATGTAATATAATTAATATTCTAGTATTCTAATACCTCATTATAGTCTTGTACTGAAGGAGACAGAAACAAAAGTGAATAAAAGTAGAAATATCTTGTTGGGGGCAAAGATGTAAATTTCTTAAAAAATGGAACTATAAACTCGTTAAATTATATGAAATTGCTTTTAATTAATAATTTCGCATTTGATAAGGCAAAAACACATATTGAATTTCTAAATTAAATATAAGGACGTGAAATTAATGTGCAATATATTAAATTTAAAATCTGTTTGGCTGTGAAAAAATGGCTCATAATATTTTCCTACTCTCTTTATTTATAATGAAAACAACATTTTCTTATCATGAATAATATCCAGTATAAAATGCTTTCATCAGATTTGAAATAGAACTTTTTCGCAGCACTTGATATTTTGTAAAATACAACACAGGTATTATAACAATCGTATCTGCAATATGTTGATTCCATGATTATTGTGGTCCATTACAGTCAATTTTCGTTCTTGAGCGCTAAATAAATAAATCAGTACATTAGTACATTGTTGGCAGTCGATTAAATATAATTCCTGAAGATGTTGATGAATATTCATTAAGATGTAAAGCAGGGACTGGAGTTATATTAATGGCAAAATTAACCTAAGGTGAAGGTAATAAAATTGTTTAATAAAATAAATATCTGAACCTTTGTTCCTCTGGTATTAATGGTAAGAAACGACATTTTCCAAACGCAATACGTTTTAATTGAATTAATTAATAAACCGTTTAATAATAACAGATGACAGTAAAACTTCTCTGGAATGGATGTGAAATCCTTTATTTTAATTAGCAAACAATTTCATTAAAAATTTCTTATTAAATAAGAAACTGAAGAAGTAGGATTAGTAAAGAATAGAATAAAATACCAATTTTCAAAATGAAATTCTGATACATTTTCTGCAATATCAATAATGCCTTAGCGTAATATTTGTAGAGATAATTAATTGTGATTCCGTTGGAAGTATTTTGAAGTTTGTGAAAAAAGAAACCTGTTCCAAATAGGGAAGGTGAATTTTGAGCATTCCACCTACCTCCTACTAATAATGTTTTGTTTCGAATCACTTGCTTTAGTATAACCTTATTGTATACTCTGGAAATTAATATTGCCTCTGGTACTTATTGGCGTAGTCAATTGAAATCCTTTAGAAAAAATCCATATTTTCACTGGAAAAATTGTCCCTATTTTTTGCACATATGAACTTTAAACTTGCGTTCTATATCCTATTATTTTAAATATTTTTCGCTAAATCTCTTTATTAATTCTTTGCGACATGTATCAGAATAATTTTAATCAGAAGAATAAATAATTAAATATTCGATGGTGTAATTAAATCGGAGCACACATATACATCACTTCTTAGAATAATTCAATTTCCCTTTCAACTTCCTTTCTAAATTACATCGTTACATATATAAAATTGAAATATGAAATAAAATAGATTATGTCTTAGAAATATCATGCATATGAGTATTATTGATAATATAAACAAGAATTTAGGAGGATTCGTTAATATTTATTTAATCTAATTATATATTTTTCTTTTGTTTCTTATTTCTTAGGCACTCATTGTAATTTCTTATTGCAACATCTGAAAATGACCAGATATCCAATTTTAATTTCCCAAATAACTGTCTCAATATCATATTTGTCGAAGATTAATTACCCTCTATAAATTCAACCTACAATGGTCAAAGCAGACATCCCCCATAGTGATCATTATATTTCTAGAAGAAGGATGTAGAACTTTTAGCGAAAGTGTCAGTCGCTATTCTTCATCTGATTAAAAAAATTACGAAAATATACCTTTAATATGCCCTATTCTTCAACATGCTTTCATTCCCTTTCATTAATTTTTTAAACGGTACGAGTATCCACCAGTCTCTCGTTTCGCGTGTAATTCTTCGTATCTCTAATATTCTAACTGACTTTATAGCAGAACGAATATGACAGTATTGGAAAAGCCAGTAACTCGAGTTCCGGTATAAAGAGTTATTAAAAATCAGCGTTTAAATTCCATTTTAATTCTCACATTTTTGTTTCCATTTTTCCCCATCTGATTAATACTAGTTTCGAAACAATCAATTTATACTATTCCAATAATTGCTTCATTGAATTATCTTCGATGGGCATGGCTTGGTATTATTCAAAACAACATTATTCATACTTAATGTTGAATAATGACGAATTTTGAACAAGTCATTTAGCACAGTAATTTCAATATTAAGAAGAATTATTCAAAGTTTCTTCTCTTACGCCAAGTATTCCTTTTCTACTTTTCAGTTCTAAACTCGTCGAATATCCTTGGCTCTCAATTTTTTCCCACAAGAGGGTGATCCTTTTCCCGATTCGTGACAATATCCCTTATCCTTAATGTTGAACAATAACGAATTTTAAATCAGTCACCTGTAACATGGTAATTTCAATATTAAAAAGATTAATTCATTATGTCTTTCAGAAGAAATGAATAACTTTCATTGCATCTGGTATTCCACTTGAACTTCTCATTTATAAATTAGTCGATTATCCTCGTTTCTCAATTTTTTCCCATAAGGGGACAATATTCCTTATCCTTATTGTTGAATAATGACGAATTTTGAAAGAGTCATATACAGCATAGTGCAGGATACCATTTAAGGAAGGAATCACGAATCGGCCATTACCAACAAAAACAACTTATAAACCCATCAATATTTCCTAGAAGCAAAGGGAAAGGCTATTTTGGGCAACAAAATTAAGTTGCGTGCTCCCTACGGGGAAGTGAAGCATGAAGCAGGAAAAGCATAAAAGCGTGGCACTTGACGACCAAAACAGAGTCCTCAGAAATCTATTGTAAATTAGAGTACGTCTTTGTGCGTTTTCGTTCCGTTATCAAGGAGTACTTCTTCTTGGCTAAAATAGTTTTGTGAGTTTTGAGCTTGTGTTATTCTGTACTTGTTGTTTTGTCAACTTTTGGTTTCTCAAAACCAGTTTTCGCCATACTGCAATGGTGATTTGAACATTATAAGAATTAATTCCAAATTTCTCCGTGAAGAAAAAGAATTGCATTCCTTCCACTTGGTATTACACTTCAACTACTCAGTTCTAAATTCATCGATTTTCCACGTCTCACGGTATTTCCCAACAGAAGAGCGATTCTCGGTAGGCAACTTTCGATGTTCCATAACGTTCCATGTCCTCGTCGCGAAATTTCTACCTGGTTACAAGGATCACCGCGCGTCTAATCGCGCGGAAGCTTCTAAAGCACGCTCTTAAAACAGCACGCACATGCCCTTATCCCCGGTAGATCTGTCGTAAAAGAGATTTTATCCGACGTTTCTTCCCGCTCGAATATGCATCGGGTAACCACAGGTCGCCGAAAAGTGGATAACAAGGACCAGCGGATAAATAGAGCCAACACTATCGCAAGCTCGACGCCGCTTTAAATTGTTCCGGCTAAAAAATCGCCCTTACCGTCCGTTGAAGGTTTACCTGCGGAACAACATTGCACGTAGAAATTAACTTTATTCAGCCGTATTAAAGGGGAGCTACTTTGAACCTTGCTGAGCCGCGGAGAACTCCTATAATTGCACGTTACAGTGCAGAGACTTATCGTTCGTGTATGCACAAGGAGTGGGAGGAAATAAATGTGTAATTGCAAGCAGAATGTGTTTTCTTGTTTTTTCTTTGATTATGAAGTGATCTGAAAGGTCCTTGGATTTGAAAAGGGAACTAGGTATCCCGTAGAATGGAAAGGTTGTACTAGACATGCCTAGAATGGTCCAGTGACTGGCGAATGAAAATTTTGGAATAATAAGCTGCATTTAAATACTAGAAGATTGATCATATTAGAGGATTAGAAGAAAAATCCTGATATTAAGTTAGTATGCAATTTTTAATTAAATGTTTGAGAACAGACATATAATCCATTGTAGCTTTAGTATTAAATGGAATTATTTTTCATTCATGTGGATATAAGGAATGGGAGAAAATGTGTTTGTTTCCGTTTATTTACGATTAGGTAGAAGTAAGTGGGAAAGTAAAATATCCTGGAAGATAAAGAGTGAAATGGAAATGTTATATTCGATATGGAAGGATCTCTAAACTTTATTTCGTATAGTTTTCGACAAGGTTTGGGAAACGTGTAGGAGGTTAAAAGTAATTCACTTTTTATTTTTATCTTTCCATTCATTGTTTAAACTTCTTTTGTAATAGAGGTTTAATTAAATTACTTTTAATTTGGGCATTGCTTACTTCAGATATTCGTTACGTAATTAATACAATATTATTATAAGAGTAACGAATCTTCCCATTCTTCTTTTAAATTTCTTATAAAGCAGTGCAATCTTGCATGCCTTTGTTCAAGTATGACATTAGGAAACCATTAATGGTAGTTTAGAGGCTAGAAAAATCTTGTTTACAATATTTTATCGTAATCCTACGTAAAGCTGCACCTAAATACAGTATACGTGGACAATATTATTACATCATTACGTCTGAATAAAACTCAAAATTACGAATTCCAGAAGTAATTACTGGGACTGGTCGTTCCAATTATTTACATACACGATAATATCATGCTACTTGAATTATCGTAGTTAATAATAATTATAATAATAATATTTCCCGAGAAACTGCCTCTAAATTCTGAAAAATTTAGACGACGAATTTTCAGAATCGATGAAACAAAATGGACATGTATGTTCATGCAAATAATCGTTGAAGCAGAAGGCTCTAATTAATGGTTCCGTCAAGCCCGGCGCGAACATATACATTTGAAGCAGCCGAACGTATTCCAGTCACTCATATTTCTCCAAATGGCGCGACAATTCGCGCGTTTTTCTCACAGTGGAAGGAATTAATAATACACGCGCCGTTTCGTTTGAAAATCGTGGGAAGGAGGCGACGGATTGAGCTTTGTTTAATGGCTAACGCGGCTATTTCGTACAGGGTACACGCGTGACGGAAACCATGCTGCTTGCATGCGTGCAAATGTAATCGTGCGAAATAATTAGAATCACCGCTCTTATGGAGCAACATGATCTATTCCTAGTCGCCGATTCGCATCGTATTTATTAGACACGCCCCTCAACAATGCAAAGGTACCCTTCCGTTTGCGGTCGCTATGAATTCTACCGCGAAGACATTACTACTTTCCGACGTCGTAAACACGGAAATTGCGTCCCATATATTTTTATAGAGATAACTGAATATCTAGCAACTTGTTTCTCCGTTCAACGAATTTTCATTGCATGCAACCAAGTACAAGAGTGAATCTACGCTACCTTCGCCTTTGAGCAGTTATAACATTGCGAGGAGATGTAGAATAATATTTGTGGGCTTCATATAGAGGGAAAAGCCGTACTCGTACGTCCTTCGATTGAATTTTCACTCGGATATTTTTGTTGCGGAAAACGGAGACAGGTCTTCGGTTAAAAGATTGCTAAAACCTTATGCTTCGTGTTTCTCCTAAGAAACTTTTTTCTGGGCTCCAAATTGGGGAAAACAGGATCACTGAAGCATTTAGTTCGCAGAAAACCCATGAAACTTAACATACGATTTTTTATTGCTAAGTAGTTTCTTTCCGAATAGATTATTTCATTAATCTCCGGTCCTGCTTGTTATTACTACAAAAACCGTATGGACTTTTACTTGTTTTTGTTTATTATGACTGGTGCGTGTTTATGCAATTGGATCGTGTGTATATTTTAGCCCATAAGTTTTTTCGTTTGTAACATGTCGCTGGTGTACTCTTCATTCAGTCCGAAATCATTTGGAAACGAAAAATTGTCCACTGACTTTCATTGTGTTACTTTAGTTACTTTATACACCGTAATTTGAACGTAACGTGAAGAAAGACTTTTCTTCGTGAAACTACAAGTATTCGAATTTTTACAACTTCCAGCATGAAGCTGTCTCTGCTTTCGACAGTAAGGCTGTCTAAATACAGGTTTAACCCAGGGATGCGAAAGTAAGGCTCACGGAAGTACGCGGCTTCTCGGATTTGATTTGAATGCATATGGCTTTTGTTCGAGATGGAAAAACAAGAAACCGAATAGATACTTCGACGGGCAGGTATTTGAGAACTGGCTTCAGATTCGATATCTGGAACTTCGGTACGATCTTCCTCGCGTTAATTGTTCTACCGGCGATCTCTCCCGTGATAGTATTGCAAATTTTCTTCATCCCTTTCCTTCCGATCATACAGTGTTACTTGCTATGGGAAAGTATGGTTGCACACATGCCTTGGATTTGTTGCTGCATATGTAGTTCTAGGTAATTGCACTTGATGCATTGATGTGTTACGCAATTTGTTATTTTAATTCATTTCGGCTAGTGGATCGAATTTGCTGTTTAATTTGTAATTCTGATTGTTATGATTAATTTAGCATTTTAATTATTCCGCGAACATAACTTGAAATATTGGTCAATGAGATAGATTAAATAGATGGTTTGATATGCGGCTTAAATTATTGCTTAATATGGTAGATTTTACTAATATCGAGTTTATTTATTTATTGATTTGTTTCCACGGGATTAACCCATCAGAAAAATTACAAGATTATTATAGTGGGGCACAATGTTAAAGGTAACGGAGAGAAATAAAAATAAAGAGAGAAATAAAAATAAAGGTATACTAATATACAAACCGACGAGATGTGGATAAGTATAGGAAAAAAGAATTTTATACAGAGAGGTACGATATAGTATCTCCTTTATAAGGTGAAGGGATTGGCTACATAGATCTGGGGTAGGATAAGTGTTGTTAACATTAATATTCTTTCTATTAACACGTGAGTGTTACGCAAAAGCGGTTTTAATTTGTTGTATGTGAAGAAGGTTGGATCGCCTTGAATAAAAGGTTAGAACACTAATTAAGGATTTTTCCAACATATCAGAATAATTTAGAAGGCCAATGAGTACTTTAAAAACACAAAGGATATTAAAGACATCACTCCTTCTTTCAAACGTTGTTAAATTGAGTGTTGGGAGTATGTATTCATAGGTATGACAGGAAACTGACTTGGTTTGTCCAATATATCGTGAAGCTAAACGTAGGAACTCGTATAATACTTTTCCCGAAGAACTAGGTTGCAATTTAAGGTAAAGATCCAGATTTTTAGATTTCTGTATTAGACAGTTTGTAACACTGTTTAATTCATTGCTTTGATTTATGTTGGTCATTAAATTGAATTGACTTGTGTAATGGCATTCAATGTCTTGTTACACTGAATTAGGCAGGCTAGTTGTATTCCATTCACTTTTTTGAAACAGTGTTACACTGTCATTTGGTAAATAACATTTTTGTCGCTTTGAATTTTAGTTTATTGACAAAATTTTTCAATTTTCGGACAGAATAGTTAATAATCACAAGATTTTAAGAACTGCTACATTTCGAGAGACCTATTGAACGCGTTATGATAAATACTTCATCACAAGGAAACTTAGAAATTGAAAGCTCCCCAATGTTAATTGTAAATGTCGTCTTCCAATAACATATGATCTCATAATGCAACTTTCTGTACTATATCATTATAATATAGCTTAAACTCGATAGAAATCAATTCATATTAGCCCTAAAGTACGTAAATAAGTATAAATATGTTTACAAATTACGTAAAAGTAAACTTCCAAAATAACCAATGAATTCAATTTAAAATTCTAACCCACATCACAATGAACGTCCATTCATTTTTCACAACCTTTAAGCAAAGGTATAATAATTCTTCAATTACTTACTTTCCGCTAGAATTATCATTATCAATGTTTGATCTTCTTACTTAAAGTACGATTCTCTATCCGAATTTCATCGAAAGGTGGCCATTAAGATATGTGAGATTGTTAACTGATACCTAGTTCAGTTCAATTCGTATACCTGTTAAATTGCGTTTATTCCATTTGCTTTAAATGATCAGAATTGAATTGAATTTCCTCGTTTTTTATGCAAATTATTGAACATTAGGAAAAAGGGTGAGCCCATACAAGATGAAAATATGAATGAGACGCAAAAGAACGTTTGGAAATGCATTCCCTTCGCTTGGACATGAATGAGTGTGCAGGCTCTCCGAATTGAAAATAATTGCGTGCATTATCTACTTAAAAATCGTCGGGCATTTCGAAGCAGAAATTCTATTTAAACAATTTCTAACTGAAATTTTAATCGGAATGCTTCGTAGTAAAGTACGTATAGTCCACTACGTGAATAGTATCATTGAATGTAATGGAAGCAAAATTAAATTACAGTTTAATTAAGAAAATAATTCTAGACAACTAATAATAGCTATTGTTAAAACTATTGAATGTAATAAATAAAGGAGTAAATGAAGGTGTAGAATGTTTCTTCAGGTGCTGATATAATCCCTTCTAAAGTGTAATAAAATGCAATTCAGAAAAAATGTGTATGGTCCTGTTTTTACGTCTGCAAACTTGGAATAAATTAGAATTATTTCGGAAAATTAGTCGTAATATGTGCAACAATGTGAAGTAACGTACAGTTAATTGAGTGGTGATTTACACATTGAGGACAATGATAAAGTTAAAGAAGCTGAATTTGTGATGGATACTCCCAAACGAAGCGATATAGAAACATTAGCAAAAGTAAAGAGTATTCACGTACGAAAAGTACCAACGGAAAAATTGTTATTGCAAACGAATTACGTACTGCGACAAAAGTCAGTCAGTAATCTACACAGAAGTATCAGGATAATAATACAAAAAGAATGTCAACCATGGGAGTATAGTGCACAAACTGAAAGCACAAGAAGGCTCCATACTCAAATCGAGAATAGTGATCTCAATTGTCTCCTTATGGGAAAAAATTGAGAAACAAGGATAATCGACAAATTTATAAATGAGAAGTTCAAATGAAAGAAATTCATTTGTGCCTGGAGAAATTTTGAATTAACCGTTTTAATATTGAAATTACAATACTACACATGACTGATTTAAAGTTCGTCCATATTCAACATTAAGTGTAAAGCATGTTGTTATATATAATATCAAACGATGCCCATCGAAGATAATTCCATTATCGGAAATGATTGGAAATATAAGTTCGCTTGTCTCTTAATTTACTTTAGTTACATTTACATTATTTAAAATATACATTAACTTTTTATTCCAAATATTTATATAAAACGTTAAATCATTTGTATCTTAATTTTTAAACAATTTCTCTATTAATTAATATTCATAGATATTTCTGACTTTTGCATTAAAGACATCCTTCTAGTTCGTAATTCAATTCCTTAACGGATAAAAGCTATTGAATAAAATTACACAATATCATACTATTTCTTGCTATAAAAGTTTGCGTGAATCTTGTGTGCTTTGTGTCAAATTTTTCAAAATATCTCCTTCTGTTCTATACAAGAGTATACTATTCTTTCCTCACCACTCTCTTCCGAAAATTAATTTCAAAAGTTCAGAAATTACTTTTTTTTCTTGTAAAAAGGAGATCCAATTATTTCCAGATTGAAGTCGGAATTTCTATACTTTGCGAAGGAAACAGCAAATCCTGTAACGATGCTTCAATGCGACATATTCCTGATCGATTCACTGTTTAAAAATAAGATTCTAATGTCAAAAAATAGTGACTTTAATTTATATTCAGAAATTTTCACATTTACATTGCGCGAGGAGTTGGTGAAAAGGAAATGGAATTGCTCGAAGTGGTGGAGTTGGTGAAAAGGAAATGGAATTGCGTGAAGTGGTGGAGTTAAGGAATTTCTGGAAGCCAGTGCATGATCACATTAAGCGGAGTGCATGTTAAGTCATGTTTCCTTGTTGGGATTTGGTTTCTCTTGGAGAACACATCACGGCGAAGGAGCTGACGCCAAAAGTCAGCGTGAGTTTCGCATTATAAATTCGACGCTGCAGATATGCATGTGTATCGTTTATTATTCATCGGATTCTCTATGCTTGGCAAATAAGATATGCTAATAACACCTATTCTCCTATCTATTTATTTCCCCTATGTTATGTCGTACATTTCCTTTACTCCATTCAAGATTTATTCCCTTAAAGAATTTATTCCTTTAGGTACAACTTAATTATTTATATTTTGTTAAAATATATTTTCTTAAACTATTCAGCATTTAATACACTGCTATCCGTTCAAGTAAAACTAAACCACTTGTAATTGATATTTATTAAGATCTATTTTTATAATATTAACAATTCAATCTCGTATTCAAATTTTATTGGAATAGTATAAATTGAATGTTTCGAAACTTGTATCAATCTGATGGGGATAAATGGAGACGAAAATTTGAGAACTGAAATGGAATTCAAACACATTCTTAACAACGCTTTATACCGGAGCACGGGTTACAGGTTTTTCGAATGTTATCATATTCGTTCTGTTATAAAGTCTGTTGAAATATTGGAGATACGAAGAATTACACCCGAAACGAGAGACTAGTGGATCCTCGTACTGTTTAAAAAATTAATGAAAGGGAATGAAAGCATGTTGAAGAGTGGGGCACATTAAAGGTATATTTTTGTAATCTTTTAAACAAATAGATGAAGAAAAGCGACTCATATTCAACTTTCGCTAAAAGTTATACATCTTCTTTCTAGAAATACAGTGTTCACTATGGAGGACGTCTACTTTGATCATTGTATGTTGATTTTATAGAGGGTGATTAATCTTCGACAAATATGACAATGAGATAGTTATTCCGGAAATTGAAATAGGATATCTGGTCATTTGCAGATCTTTTAATAAGAAATTGCAATGAGTATCTAAAGAATAAGAAAGAAAAGAAAAATGCGTAATTAAAGTAAATAGGTACCATCGAATCCTCCTAAATTATTGCTTATATTAACAGTAATACGAATATGCATGATATTTTTAGGTCATAAACATGTTCCTTCGTCTTCCAATAACATATGATCTCATAATGCAACTTTCTGTACTATATTATTATAATATAGTTTAAACTCGATAGAAATCAATTCATATTAGCCCTAAAGTACGTAAATAAGTATAAATAATTGTAAATGTCGTCTTCCAATAACATATGATCTCATAATGCAACTTTCTGTACTATATCATTATAATATAGCTTAAACTCGATAGAAATCAATTCATATTAGCCCTAAAGTACGTAAATAAGTATAAATATGTTTACAAATTACGTAAAAGTAAACTTCCAAAATAACCAATGAATTCAATTTAAAATTCTAACCCACATCACAATGAACGTCCATTCATTTTTCACAACCTTTAAGCAAAGGTATAATAATTCTTCAATTACTTACTTTCCGCTAGAATTATCATTATCAATGTTTGATCTTCTTACTTAAAGTACGATTCTCTATCCGAATTTCATCGAAAGGTGGCCATTAAGATATGTGAGATTGTTAACTGATACCTAGTTCAGTTCAATTCGTATACCTGTTAAATTGCGTTTATTCCATTTGCTTTAAATGATCAGAATTGAATTGAATTTCCTCGTTTTTTATGCAAATTATTGAACATTAGGAAAAAGGGTGAGCCCATACAAGATGAAAATATGAATGAGACGCAAAAGAACGTTTGGAAATGCATTCCCTTCGCTTGGACATGAATGAGTGTGCAGGCTCTCCGAATTGAAAATAATTGCGTGCATTATCTACTTAAAAATCGTCGGGCATTTCGAAGCAGAAATTCTATTTAAACAATTTCTAACTGAAATTTTAATCGGAATGCTTCGTAGTAAAGTACGTATAGTCCACTACGTGAATAGTATCATTGAATGTAATGGAAGCAAAATTAAATTACAGTTTAATTAAGAAAATAATTCTAGACAACTAATAATAGCTATTGTTAAAACTATTGAATGTAATAAATAAAGGAGTAAATGAAGGTGTAGAATGTTTCTTCAGGTGCTGATATAATCCCTTCTAAAGTGTAATAAAATGCAATTCAGAAAAAATGTGTATGGTCCTGTTTTTACGTCTGCAAACTTGGAATAAATTAGAATTATTTCGGAAAATTAGTCGTAATATGTGCAACAATGTGAAGTAACGTACAGTTAATTGAGTGGTGATTTACACATTGAGGACAATGATAAAGTTAAAGAAGCTGAATTTGTGATGGATACTCCCAAACGAAGCGATATAGAAACATTAGCAAAAGTAAAGAGTATTCACGTACGAAAAGTACCAACGGAAAAATTGTTATTGCAAACGAATTACGTACTGCGACAAAAGTCAGTCAGTAATCTACACAGAAGTATCAGGATAATAATACAAAAAGAATGTCAACCATGGGAGTATAGTGCACAAACTGAAAGCACAAGAAGGCTCCATACTCAAATCGAGAATAGTGATCTCAATTGTCTCCTTATGGGAAAAAATTGAGAAACAAGGATAATCGACAAATTTATAAATGAGAAGTTCAAATGAAAGAAATTCATTTGTGCCTGGAGAAATTTTGAATTAACCGTTTTAATATTGAAATTACAATACTACACATGACTGATTTAAAGTTCGTCCATATTCAACATTAAGTGTAAAGCATGTTGTTATATATAATATCAAACGATGCCCATCGAAGATAATTCCATTATCGGAAATGATTGGAAATATAAGTTCGCTTGTCTCTTAATTTACTTTAGTTACATTTACATTATTTAAAATATACATTAACTTTTTATTCCAAATATTTATATAAAACGTTAAATCATTTGTATCTTAATTTTTAAACAATTTCTCTATTAATTAATATTCATAGATATTTCTGACTTTTGCATTAAAGACATCCTTCTAGTTCGTAATTCAATTCCTTAACGGATAAAAGCTATTGAATAAAATTACACAATATCATACTATTTCTTGCTATAAAAGTTTGCGTGAATCTTGTGTGCTTTGTGTCAAATTTTTCAAAATATCTCCTTCTGTTCTATACAAGAGTATACTATTCTTTCCTCACCACTCTCTTCCGAAAATTAATTTCAAAAGTTCAGAAATTACTTTTTTTTCTTGTAAAAAGGAGATCCAATTATTTCCAGATTGAAGTCGGAATTTCTATACTTTGCGAAGGAAACAGCAAATCCTGTAACGATGCTTCAATGCGACATATTCCTGATCGATTCACTGTTTAAAAATAAGATTCTAATGTCAAAAAATAGTGACTTTAATTTATATTCAGAAATTTTCACATTTACATTGCGCGAGGAGTTGGTGAAAAGGAAATGGAATTGCTCGAAGTGGTGGAGTTGGTGAAAAGGAAATGGAATTGCGTGAAGTGGTGGTTAAGGAATTTCTGGAAGCCAGTGCATGTTCACATTAAGCGGAGTGCTTGTTAAGTCATGTTTCCTTGTTGGGATTTGGTTTCTCTTGGAGAACACATCACGGCGAAGGAGCAAGTTAAGGAATTTCTGGAAGCCAGTGCATGATCACATTAAGCGGAGTGCATGTTAAGTCATGTTTCCTTGTTGGGATTTGGTTTCTCTTGGAGAACACATCACGGCGAAGGAGCTGACGCCAAAAGTCAGCGTGAGTTTCGCATTATAAATTCGACGCTGCAGATATGCATGTGTATCGTTTATTATTCATCGGATTCTCTATGCTTGGCAAATAAGATATGCTAATAACACCTATTCTCCTATCTATTTATTTCCCCTATGTTATGTCGTACATTTCCTTTACTCCATTCAAGATTTATTCCCTTAAAGAATTTATTCCTTTAGGTACAACTTAATTATTTATATTTTGTTAAAATATATTTTCTTAAACTATTCAGCATTTAATACACTGCTATCCGTTCAAGTAAAACTAAACCACTTGTAATTGATATTTATTAAGATCTATTTTTATAATATTAACAATTCAATCTCGTATTCAAATTTTATTGGAATAGTATAAATTGAATGTTTCGAAACTTGTATCAATCTGATGGGGATAAATGGAGACGAAAATTTGAGAACTGAAATGGAATTCAAACACATTCTTAACAACGCTTTATACCGGAGCACGGGTTACAGGTTTTTCGAATGTTATCATATTCGTTCTGTTATAAAGTCTGTTGAAATATTGGAGATACGAAGAATTACACCCGAAACGAGAGACTAGTGGATCCTCGTACTGTTTAAAAAATTAATGAAAGGGAATGAAAGCATGTTGAAGAGTGGGGCACATTAAAGGTATATTTTTGTAATCTTTTAAACAAATAGATGAAGAAAAGCGACTCATATTCAACTTTCGCTAAAAGTTATACATCTTCTTTCTAGAAATACAGTGTTCACTATGGAGGACGTCTACTTTGATCATTGTATGTTGATTTTATAGAGGGTGATTAATCTTCGACAAATATGACAATGAGATAGTTATTCCGGAAATTGAAATAGGATATCTGGTCATTTGCAGATCTTTTAATAAGAAATTGCAATGAGTATCTAAAGAATAAGAAAGAAAAGAAAAATGCGTAATTAAAGTAAATAGGTACCATCGAATCCTCCTAAATTATTGCTTATATTAACAGTAATACGAATATGCATGATATTTTTAGGTCATAATATATTTTATTCCATGTTTCAATTTTATATGTGTAATGATCAAACTTAGAGAGGACGTTGAAAGGAAGATTGAATTATTTTAAAAAATAATGTGTGTGTGTGTTCCAATTTAATTATACCATCGAATACTTAATTATTTATTCCTCTGATTAAAATTATTCTGACACATAATGCATAGAATTAATAAAAAGCTTTAGTGACAGATACTAAAAATAATATGATATAGAACGCAGGATTTAAATTTATATGTGAAAATTAAAAGTGCAGACAATTTTTCCTGTGAAAACATGGATTTTTTCTGCAGGGTTTTAATTAAATACGCCAATAAGTACCAGAGCCAAGATGAATTACCAAAGTATACAATTAGGTTATATGGTAACAAGAGATTCGAAACTAGACGGCATTAGCAGGTAAGACGAGTTTCAAAAATTCATCTTCCCCTTTTGGAACAGGTTTCATTTTTCCTAACTTCAGAATCCTTCCAACGGAATAACAATTAATTACTTGAACTAATATTTCGCTAAGGCATAATTGAAGTTGTAGAAACCATATAAGAATCCTATTTTGAAAATTAATATTTTATTCTGCTTTTTATTATACCTATTCCTCCAGTTTCTTATTTAATAAGGAATCTTTAATGAAATTGTTTGCTAATTAAAATAAAAATATTCAAATCCTGTCTAGAGAAATTTTATTATCATCTTTTATTATTAAACGTATTAGTAATTGATTCAATGAAAATCTACTCCATTTGGAAAATCTCGTTCCTTACTATTAATACCAGAGGAACAAAGATTCAGATGTTTATTTTATTAAACATTTTTATTATATTCAACCTAGGTTAATTTTGCCATTATTATAATATAACACCAGGCCCTGCTTTACATCTTTATAAATATTCATCAGCGACTGCGGGAATTATATTTATTCGACTGCCAATAATGTACTAATGTACTGATTTACTTACTAAGTACTCAAGAACGGAAATTCACTATAATATACTACAATAATCAGGGAATCAACACATTGCAGGTAAGTTTAGTATAATACCACTGTTGTACATCTACAAAATTTCATGCGATGTAAAAAGTACGATCTCAAATATGATAAAAGCATTTTATACTGGATATTGTTCATGATATAAGGAATGTAGCTTCATTATAAATAATGAAAGGAGGAAAATATTATGAGCCATACCTTCGCTGGAAGACAGATTTTAAATTTAATATATCACTTATAAATTTCACGTCTTTACATTTAATTTAGAAATTTAATATGTGTTTTGCCCTATAAAATGCGTAGGAAATTATTAATTAAAGGCAATTTCATATAACTTAACGAGTATATAACTCTATTTTTTAAGAAATTTACATCTTTGTACCGAATAAGCTGTTTCTACTATTATTTATTTTTATTTTCGTCTCTTACTCTACAATAATGAGATATTAGTATATATGAATATTAATTCTATGACACTAAAATATTAGAGTATTCTCAATCAACCAATGAGAGATATCAAGTTTAAAGAATTAAGGGAAATTGATATTTCTGGACATTTATCGTGATATCTTCATACCTATTGAATCACAAAAAGGATTTAGTCTAACAAGATATTTCACATAGAAGGTACTAAAGATACGAAACTGAGAAATCAAATAATGGGTATTTACATTATAATAATAACATCCATGGTTCTTATAAAAACGTAACAGATATGCTAGCTATTTCTGAAGGTTTCGTATTTTTTAACCCAACAGATACTTAAGAAGGATTCACTTTACCAAATAATATTAAAATAAAAAATTATCGAAATACGAAATTATCTATACCTCAAAACCAAGCTTGTCACGCATTTATATAATTACCTTTGTGTCAACTTTATATCATAGATTCGTTGGAACTAAAATGAAACCAAACGTTAGAACTACCTATCCCGTTAAAGTAACGAATTCCTGATTTCCTGTTTTCATAATTACTTAAAAAATACTTTTTTTTGGAACAAAATTATTATTCATATTTATTATTAAAGTGAAAGCAGGTTTATATACCCCTACCTACTTCCATTAAATTACATGATATAATATATATACTTTATTCAGACTTACGTTGTTGCTCGGCAGCTCTAATATTGAACAACAGATACTCGCACAAATTTCGGCATACCAATATTACGTCTCGAATCCACTGCTGAAACACACTCATCCGAGAATATCTAACAAAAATGAAAAAACGCAAGGCACAGTTCCTTCCATAAAAAAATACTGACCACCTCCATCAATTTATAAGTAAAGCAATCAATTTCTAAACTCGAGGCACTTACATTCTATGGTTAACTGCCGAATAACTGTAATACCTAAACAGAATCGAAATTCCACAGCGCATATAAGCATTCGTTTCCGAATCCCCGACCATTCAAACGTACGCCATTCGAAAACGAAAAAGTGGGCAAAGAGCACATTTTATCCCACATTCAATTCCACAATCTCGTTTTATCGTTTCACGTAGAATCGACCTCTACGGTCAGATATCACCTGAATGACACCCCTCGATGCATACTCCTTAACCATCCTTCGCTCAACTATGACCAAGTTAAAATCGAAATCTCGATGCGGCCTTATTGCCACTCATTCACTATAACCGAATCATAAATCTATGTAGAGGAAGCTGTTGGCGAATCGATTATATCCATCTTATTGTGTGACGATATTTGGACAGATACACAGTGACCGCAGAATTAGACTTAGCAAGATACAGCGAAGAAATTTTTTGGAAGACGTGTTTTAAGGCAGAGGTGAATCTTGTCGGTCACAACAATGGAAATAACAATTAACCATTTGTACTTTGAAATCATTTTCATTTTTTCGACATATAGCGAATTCGATCAGATGAAAGCACTGGCAGATATTTTTGAAATAAGAACTTTGTATCGAAAAAATGAAAATTAAAGATATTTGCGAGTTTCCATGAAGTGCTGTCTTTTTCAGTATTTTCATTGTTACCGGTTACTGAAGACAAAAATAGATAATAAATTGCAGTTCAATGAAACTGTTCTAGAGGTGCAAGTGGTGGGCAAAGTTTTGATGAATTTTTAGTGAGTGTAAGTTGTGAAGAATAATTTTAAGTAATACTGTAGCATTAAAAATGCTTATAGTATTATGCAGATAGTACGTAAAGAAGGGAATATAATAGGAAAACTATAGAAGACGAGTAGATGTCTCATTTTGAAAATGTATGAAAGACTATGTATGAGTGATGGAACAATAGGATCTATGTAAACAAATATAAAATATACAGATTGAATGTACCATTTTCACTCATATCCTTGAAATGATATATTTCCGATGTTCAAATGCTTATAATGATATACATTTTCTGTAACTCACATTAATATTATAGTTCATACTTACCCAAATTGTATGTGCATAGTTAAAATTTGACCTCTGTCCATTCTAAGATTTCTTTCACAGATACTTCTATATAAAAGGTTTTTAATTAGCGAAATCGCTTTCCTTTCCTTCCCGTGTCTTCTCATCCTATAATACCTGCTTACCCTAATCTCACGTGAACTTTTACAATAATTTGTGATTCTTGGAATCTGTGACTTCTTATTCACACATATTCCACAATTGTGTCATGTTCTTCATTAATATCATAGTCAAATCCCATTCTCGTAATATTTTGCATAATGCAAATTTTTCTTTGTTTCACAGTTATGTGCTCATATCATAGCGAAATGCTATTCGGGGCTGAAAATTTTGTTCTATGAATGAAAGGAAATTATAAATAGTCGCTCCCATGTCTTATACTTTCGAAAGGAAGAAAACCAAGTAACGAACTGCAGATCTCTTTATAGCGACGCCAGTTGAGTGCAGCGATTTAGAGACTCATTTCACTCGTATTGCATTTACCAGAGTCGAAAGCAGGATCCTCGTACGTGGCTCGATGTACTGGTTCGAATCCTAGCTTAATGCAAGGATTCCGGCATTAGTGTTTCTGACAGGCACGCGAACGCGCACGAGCAACTTCGTTCGAAGTAGTTCTTCTCAAACTGAGATAGGCTGAGGCTTATCACACTCTCACGTTTGGCCACCAACGGTACGTTTCTCCTCCGCGTTTAATGATCGCGTTGCGGCTAGAACGTTCCGCGATACTCACCCAACTATGCCTCTGCAAGAAGGATCAATCCACCTTCCCGTGACCTATTTCGACGTGACAGGCTAAGTAGGTGGTAGATAGGTTAAATTACGAGGAAAAATTACGAAATCAGAACTGGATAAGCGATGAAGAATCATCTGAGAATGTATATAACAATGTATAGTGCAAGAACATCTCTCAGAGGAATGGGTCAGAAATTTTTTGTCAAAATTTCTGGGAAAGTGAGGAGGGGGGAGATTCGTTAAAGGAGAGCACCGAGGGACGTGTATTGGATGGTATGAGTCGTGACTAGTATAAAAGGCTGTGTTGAACTGGAAATCTTCGTGGAGCAAGTTTGAAGAGAAGCATGAAGATGATTGTTTGACCTTTGGCTGTGTTCAACATTAGGTTTACGGACGCTACCTGTATACCTGTCTCTGAGGACTCCTGTCAAATTGACAGGTAAAGGAATCCACGTGACTTTTTTTTAACGATTAATTTAATTTAATCAAAATTGTATATTACATTAACATTCTTAATTTACGTTAACCAAACCTGTTACCACCGTTTAATTGGAGCAACGAATCGGTCAAATTTACGGGTTCCGTAAGTCTAGTGTTAATTAAATGCAAACGTATACATAAATATATATAGTTATCACGTAAATAGGACAATTAATATTAGCTGAATGAGATAGGGAGTGGATTATGAACAGAATGCATAATTAATACGACACCTTAATGGGAGGGTATAGATACATTACAAAGGTAGAGACGATAAACGCGATATCGTGACAGAAAATTCTTTCCTTTGAATATTTCATTACGTCCAAATGAGAATAAATGTGACAATTTTATGGAAGATAAAGAGCGTACTGAACTACCAATATCACAGGTTAACTAAATGAAGATATCACTTGCTACTTAATTATTAAAGAGCCAATTAAATTTACAGACAAATAATGTATGAATTATTAAGTTTACTGTTAATAACAAATTGCCCAGAGCATGAATTTGTAATAAATATGGAAGGCATGAAAATAAGTTAGAAGATTTAATTATTAATTTCTCGTATCACTGATTAAATGAATTTTATATGGGAATATATAGAATTAGGTGACATTGTTCTATAAATTATAAATTTTCATTAAATCTGTAATGACCGTATTGTAATTCTTTTAGAGTATACTTTAGCGAAGACGAATGCATAATTTACATTTTTCTAACATTCTCAGTTTCTGAAGAAAATGCGCGTTTATCCAAAAATAAGCAGTGAGAACGTTAGGAGGGACGTCCTTGCCTTTCAAGATCGATGAGAGTATCCTCAGTTAATCAATGTCTCTGATTAAAATTATTTTTCGCTCTGAACATCTATAACTAGTTATGAGTTTAAAAATAAATTTCCGAGCACACTTCTTATGAATATTCTTAGATCCTTATAGAACGTTTATTATATGATACGAATTTGCTTCATAATAGAGTATTCTGCAGATGTTTCTAAAGAAGAAACCATTCAGAAAATATATTAGGATGATGTTCCATATTAATAGAACGGTAAAGTATATACAGCAAACCGAAGAAAAACGTAAAAACAATACGGTTAATTTGACACAACGTCGCGTACAATAGGATTCCTTAATTTAGAAATCCTGTGAATGTTATTATTAATTTTGCACAAGTTGTTGAATTTGTCAGTAATATCATATTGATATTGCTAATAACAAATTACCTGAATCATACATATACAATAAAGATATTAGACGCTAAAAGAATATCGGCTATAATAGAGAAGAAGTAATTATTAAGGCATCCGATAAAATTCGAGAATCCTCCGCCGATTTCGACAACCGATTGGGAGTCATATGAAAAGGGCACCGCGCGACTGCTCAGGTCTTCACCGGCTGTAGATCGGACCGGACACTTCGGGTTCCGGGCCAGGCGCTTCCGGGTCTTCACCAGCAGGACCTTAGCGACCGTACCGAGGGACAGAAATGAGCAGCTGGCTATGCCAGGAAGGCTTTGGTAAGTCAATTTTATTACCGTTTTTCTTCTGGCCCTATTTACTCGTTTCTATTCCAATATTTCGTTGTTGTTTTTAATATCTCATCGTTCCCCTTACTAATCAATTCCTTTTCAGGACTAATCTACATACGTCCTTTATAGGTTTATTGATTTGAAGTGGTGGTGAGGTGGTGGTGAAAGATTGTCATTGTCAAGATCATCGTTCTACTCGATAGCCATTGTCCATTCCACCTATGCATCATCCCCCAACATTTTTTTTTCGTTTCAGAATCTCATTACACCTATTTTCGGATCCCTTCATCGCTGGTTTGTTACCTCGAATACAGTTTTATTTCGTCGATGTGTTGCTTCTGCCTCATCGATGGATAGCTCCTTCCATTTGGTTAACCTGTTTGGCTTCTATTCGTCACGCTTCTATCATATTTCGTGATTACACTTACATTAATGTATTCTCTCTGCAGTTTTTCAGGTTTCACAAGATTCAGTCAGCAGGACATCGTTGGACGACGAGGAATTCCAGATTTTGGACACAATTAACTACAAGATAGCAGACATCGTTGTACGATGAGGAATGCGTGCGTCTGGGCACAGCAAGTTACATGTTAGGAAATATCGTGGGATGACGAGGGATGCGTGCGTCTGGATCTAAGTAGTTATAAATAGCTATAACATAGACGCATATGTTAAGACTCATCCACGCGTTATCTGTACAAAGGTGAGTTCCATAGCTTCGAGCGAATATGGCAATTCCAAATACTTTCTCCCATATCCCTCTCGCTTAACAAATAGAAAATAATTTTTCTCGCGGTTATCGCGATCGTTCTTAAGTACCGACCAGCTCACGTGACGTACTTCAGTGTATTCGATAATTCCACGATTCGTAGGTCATCGTCACGACTCGTTTCCGACACTCATTCCAGCTATTGTTAATCCCGTCATGCATCAGGTTCCAGGGTGACCCTGGGGACACTGTTTCTTCTGGTGTCAATGCGAGGTTCCAGCAGCCCTGGACGTTCGCGCCTAGTGTATAGGCCTGAAGTTGGTCCGGCATGCGTCTGCGGTCAGACAACTACGGATGATTAAGTTCTACCCTTTGGGGTAGGAACACGTAACTTCTGTCCAGCTGCAAGGCCACGCTGGGCCCTCGTCGCCGCTCTGTGAGCGCCATTGTTTCTGGGACCACCTTTGTTCACGTGTAAGTCATGTTAAGAGCGGTAATTACTTAGGTAGGCTAGACCCGATCGTAAGGCTGGAGAACCTGGAGTCGCCTTGTACGAGGGAGTACTTCGCGTATGCTAGTCGGTCTTTTGAATAATCGCGAACTCGTTTGGGTGCGTCGCGATTATAACGTAGGCTTTCTTTCTTAGCGTTTGTCGTATTTGATTCCCCAAATTTTTGGCAACTTAGTAATATTAGAGTATGTTGAAATATAGTATATTAGCGTTGCGTCAGTAGCGTATACATTTTAGTAAACCGATGCGGAACACTTTTTGTAAGATGCGAAATATAATAAAGTGTCAGTAGCTTCACTTTAACTTCTTTCATCTCAAGCTACATTAAATACCTTTGATACAGATATTGGCAGCACGCTGCGTCACTATGGCGCATGTCGATTCTCGATGCGTAGTCACCTCCACGTTGTGAGATCTGGTAATTGGTTTCGTCTTCCGAAAACCAATCCTTGATAAGCAATGTCAAGCTAAGGGCTACGTACAAAGTTCACCATATTTGCTATGCGTTGAAAATTTTCAAAGTTCTTTTTGAGCTTCGAAAATATAAAGCGTTCAGAAATTATTCGAATGAAATGTAAGTTAGGAGATTAGATGTGGTGTATGCTTCACACATATCCTTTCTATCTATAGGTCGTGAATTCTACAAGATATTACTGTAACCAGGATTCGCAGATGGCTATAGTACGCATTTCATCGTATATAACTAGTTAAATACGAAGATATATATCGACTCGGATTTAAAACTTGTTTAGAGTTAATGAAATGAAAATTCATGATCCATGGTACTTGGTTAACTTATTATGCCACAGGGTGCCAAGGTCTTAAATTAACAATAGTATTATAAATTTAATATTTTGAATTATACTATTAGAACTAAGTCCTCCATTAATTAGATACAGTATTGAATTTTCAGCCACATATATTAATTACAGACCTAATATTTCCTATACTTTTAGATCTTCTACGCTACGCCGTACTTGCAGCAATGAAAGGGTTGGCACGAACAAGATAAAACCGCGTTTCCACGTTGTCTGGCAAAATGTGTTTTATGAGGCAAATTTCCGTAATACCTAACCTTCCTGAGCTGTGAGTAATGCAATCCTTGACGATGCACGGGAATGACGTAATTACGATTGCCTCAATGTGATGAGTAAGACTGCAATTTATGTCAGAGGTTCTCTCGCTTGTTTCAATAGACGAGAACGACATTCGTGCCCGTTTCACTTCGTTAAGGAAATTGCGGTAGGCTGGATTAATTAATGATTAATCTTTCGAATTGCTGATGCGTGGAAAGTTTATAGTTTGAGAAACAATACCTTTATTACAGTTGTGAACCACGATCTAAGAATTTTAATTCCATCTTGTATACCTAGTTTTAGACTCCCAAATACGATTTTAGTTATTGACCGGATTTAATTACTGCACCCCTTTATTAATAATCCTGTTTAAATTTAAGAATATGTTATCTATAATATCGTCACTTTTCTACACTAAATAACCTTTGGAGGTTGATCAGCGTAGATGTTCAATGACTCAAACTTCCATCATACTTTTGCGGGAACCTGAATTATACACAACAGATGCTGTCACACACCTGTGGCTAAACTACATGCTACGTAGAGCTACCCGAATTAGAAGCTTATACGGGGAACGTGTTAAGCGGATTTTAACAATCTTCCTAATATCATCTATGCGTATCTTCAAACTAATCAGCTATCACCGTATTTAACATAATTCTCAACTCTTGTCGAACATTATATGTAGCGGCAAAGGAATCTCTGCTTTCAATGAATGTTTTTAAACTAATTACCAAATATACATCATCAAACATTACCTAATTCTTCGCTGGATCAGATGAAATTTATATTTTCTATGAATGTATATTTATAAATTAGTTACCTAAAATATTTCGTCAAAAACACTAGTTCAAATTCACTACGGACTCCATAAAAAATTGACCAATGACAAGACAAGTAAAACACACATTCTAAATAGAATTACGAAAGGGGATAAAATAATTTGTTTTCGATATTCTACCTTCGCAAATGCCGAGAGTACGAGTTGCTTATGGCACAGTTAACGTAATATCGCAAATATTCCGTCATGCATAAATGGTTTTACGAAGGCTACCGAGATAACAAGGATCGAATGTGCAAGGCCCAGGTAAGTAGGTGAAACCTTGGGTGATGCGTCGGGCCCTTAGTAAGATCATATATGGTCATGTTAACCCTTTGCACTCAACGATTTTTTGGCTAGAGAAGAGCAGAACATCAATGATTCCCTATGAAAGAACAAACTATACATCTTTGAGCCGTGAATGTAGAATTGTATAACAACAGAATTGTAGAATTATTTGGCTCCGATACCTAGCACACTGTTACATTCCCCTAAATTTGATATATTAACGAACATCGATCATCCAAATTTTATTAAATGGGGACTGAGGGTCACCGCCCAGGTGCAAAGGGTTAATGTATAGCTGGAGTCGAAGACAGCTGTTGTTGAATCGAGTTGTAAAGTTAGGATTCGAAGTCGATCAGGGTAGCTATATTGTAATACTGCATTGAGCGTTGCATTAAGCCGAGAAATTATTTGTAATTTTATTGACATTCTCATATATATATGTTGTTGTTACAAATAAACATTACCACCATCCAATCTCTATACTATTATCGACATTTACTCGATCGTGATCATAGTTTCGTATGCTCTTTTAATATCATTCTACCGGTTTAACCCTTTGTGCACGAGAGAAGCACTTCAGTCGCCATTTGATAAAATTTCGAAGCCCAATACTCATAAATACGTCAAATTCCAGAAAATGTAACGGTGTGCGAGGTATCGATATCAAATACGTCAACGTGTTAATTACCACACGATTTCTTATTACTGCTCAAAGAAATACCGTCAGCTTTAAAATAGAAAGGATTTGAACCCCAATCCTCTTTTCTCCAAAAAATCCTCGAGTGCAAAGTGTTAATTTCCATCAGTAACGCACATAATATACAGGTACTATTTACTAGTCGATATTTCCAATGTTAACCACGCATATTAATCAGTTAACTATTTCAAATTTCTAAGCAAAAATGTAAATTCTATATTCCTGTCATACTTCATGCCATCCATATCACTAACAGATTCCTTTCACAAATTCTCAGTCTAATTTTCTGTCGGATATCTCATAAAACGTAACCTACTTTCTAATTTTCGACAATTTCCGGACAAATTGTCGGAAAGCTTGCAACAAATTTCGTTGGAAGTTCGAAGATAAACGGACCATGATATTTGAAACTTGGAAGACAGCAGTGTGAACGTCAGGAAACAGGGACCTTGAGATTATATACTATACCACGAATGTTGAACAAAGGCGAAAATATGTTTGCTTGGCAAGAGATGCACAAGATCCTTGGTTACAAGATGAATACTGCCCGTCTTCTGCATACATGCGCTCTAAAATAGTTTGACTGAGTTACGTCTATCAGTTGCTTGCTATGGTGACTGGGGATTACCTATCAGAAGAATTTCTAACAACTTCACATGCCTCATCAAGCTTGATACATTTAACAACCTCCACGAGAGTACCACGATCTCTAAGTTCTCAGAGAACAAAAGGGTTACCTCTCCAGCATTCCACATTCCTTCCAAAACTTCACCTTTCCTCTCTATCGACATACCCGCCTCTATTTTCAGGTTCGTGACAACGTCCGCCGTGCCGGCTCGGATTGATCCTGAGAATGGGTGAAACGTGGATGAAGCGAAACATGTGACGCAGTGTGTCGTCACTTACAAGAGACACAGTATCAGCCAAAATAAATAGAATGCCACTGATATAAATGAAGCTTTCACAGTCTCCACGCAGCCACCACTCGTTGTCTCCTCTTCCTCTATTTCTTCTGCTCCTTTTCTGTTCCGTGTCTTCTATCCCCACCGAATAGACCTAGATAGACGTGTCAGAGGAATCTTGATCGTCGTGCTTCTAGTCAGAACTCCCTCTAATAATGTCCACCGTGTGCACCATTGACGAGAGTATTTAGACAGAGCCCAGAGAGAATTCGTTCGACTTCCGTGTCTCGGAAGATTTCATCCAGGTACCTATTTTGTATCCTTCGGCTAGGATTTTGACGAGACTTTCGCTGATTTCACTGGAGACATTTGATAAAGAATTACTTGCAATTTTGCCGAACTTCGCGATGAATTTATTGGTAACCTTGGTCCAGTTGGGGCCATAGCACGTGATGGGTGTCGTTTATACTTCATTAGCATTCGATTCTCGTACTCCAAGCCTATCCATCGGAAAATACACAGCAAAATTTGCCTTAATTCAATCCTATATCTACATGAAAATATTCATCTCAGTAACAACAAATGACGAAATTATTTGTATGAAACCAATAAAGAACGAAGGTATAAATAACTAAAGCTGAGTATTACTAGCAATCTGAATCTACTCATAAACTCCTACCCCGGGCTCAAAAGAAATCGAAGCTATTCACGGAATAATACCGTCATAACTATACTATGAAGCAGAATGACAGTACACTCTATAATTTTCGGCGTTTTTCGAGTAGCTTCGGAGGGGTACATGTCGGTAAAATAAAATTATTTTAGATTATGAACAGATTTGATTATACCGTGGACGTTAGCATTACACAAAGCAATTAATAGAAACCTTGAAGAAATTGCTACAGTTTTTTAAATATTTTCTAACGATAAAGGTAGAAATAGCAAAGATTAATTACTTTCATTTATTTATTTCATAAACATGACGTGGCAAACAGTATTTACTCCTAGAATCGGATTCGTCACGTAGAATTATAAAAGATTTTAATAGAGAGACTTTTAAATATCCTATCTGACTTGGTCTGTCTCTTTTATGATACATTATTCACGCAATATTGTGTTGCCGCGATTTTTCGCATAAACCGTTAAAATGTGTAGAAAGAACTGCAGATGGTAATTAATGTTTGCTTGCGGTGTTAAAGACTGAAGACACTAAGCGAATACGTATGTGACAAGTGCGTACAATGAATTTCGATATAAGTGACATTGAAACCAGCAGACTCTGCTGTTATTTTGTCGCGTACTGTAAGATAACGTTTGTCCGAAGTCAAGACTGCTTCCTACCCGATTGTCAACAGCCACAGCCAGGAATGAAGTCATTAGTTTAGGCGGGAGCAAAATTTGATCGTCATACAGTTTTCATATGCCATCCCGTTCCCCGGATCCGACGTAATTTCTCGGTGCCTGAGGCGCGATGGCGATGGAGAATGAAGCTCGAACCTTGTACATTAAGTACTAATTTATTGGCTGAATTGAGGGGTTGGGGATATTGTGAAATCAAAGGAGATATAGTCGAGTCGCGAGGAGCAACGCATAACGCAACGACAAGCGGTTTTAGGAAAAGGTGCGATGAAAATGAAAGCTAGAAGACGAGGCTGAAGGGAAGTTGCTGTGACAAAATGGGAACAATGTGTGCGCCCTCTGACTCTCTGCCTTTCACTCCTTTCACCACTATATTTAATCGAAAAGCGCCGAATGCCACCAAGCCGCAGCTAATTACACACTTCGGTATCCTAACCTAACATAACCAAACATAATGTACCCTTACTTAACATCACCTACTCTGCCATACCTAACTTAATCACAACGGAGCATAGCAGAGCGCAGGGTAATCCAGCAGATCGCAGCAAATCGCAGGATACCAGCGAACATCCTCGAGCAGCACAGACTCCTATTCCATCCCAACCTAACCACACATAACCTACCCTACTCCATCTTAAATATCCTAACCATAACGGAGAACTGCAGGTTGTGACACACATAAGCAGAGCACAAAGCGCCGAGTACCACCGAATGCAGCAAGTAGCACAGATGCATACCCGAACATAACCAGCATAACCTGATCTAACAAAGCCAAACATAACATTACGAAATCTAATGTACTATACCTTCGCCAACCTAACCAGAGCAGAGCGCATTGGATCGAAGTAAGGTTAACGATAGCACCAAAAAGCATCGAATATTACAAACTTCTAACCTTACGTTACCTAACAACATCGAACTCATCCTAACCTACCAAATCTTACAACAACTTCCTCACTTATCCTAAAGACAGCGGAGCAGAGCAGGACGCAGCAGGGCCCAGTACAGCGGCGGATAGCACCGAATAACGTACACTAGTCGAGATTTGGACAGGTCTGTTCCGCATGGAAGCGCCACCGCGTCAAACCACAGGAAAGCGCAGCAAAGCACATCAGGGCGTATCAACAGAGCACTGTAAAGCGTAGGACACAACGGAAAATCAATTAATAATACTAGTTCCTTACTTAGCCTAACATAACCATACCTATGCACAGCAAAGCAAAGCGGAGCGTAATAGAGCACGGTAACAAGCCGGAAGCCACCGAATTGCAGAGGTCAGCACATATTCCTAACCTTAGCCAACATAACATAATCAAACGTATCCTATCCGGCCGCATATAACCTAAGGGCAGTAGTGCAAGGCAGAGCGGTGCTGAGCGCAGTAGAGTTCAGTAATGCGCTAAAACCATAGAATTGCATGGAAAAGTACATATTTGAATCTCAACCTAACGTAACCAACCCAAGCCTGGTATTCACTACCTTAACGTACCCTACTCCCCCTAACTACAGCATGGATCAGCAGAACGCAGGAGAACGCAGCAGATAGCTGGATAGCACAGCTATGCGCCAAATACCACCGAATTCCAACGAAAGCACAGACTCGTAACCCAAGCTAATCTAACCATATCTATTCACAGCAGAGCATGGCATAGTGCAAAAGAGGACAGCAGAGAGTAGCACAGCACGGCAAAGCGCCGAAAACCACTGGTGGCAGCGAATTGCACAGGTTCCTATCCTAACAATATCCATCGTTGCATATCCTAGCTTTACCTTAATAGAGCATATCCGAGCGAAGTGGAACGCAACAGAAACCAGCAGCTCATGGTGAAACGACGATTACCACCGTATAGCTGGGAATAACGCGGACTGCTCTCATATTCTAACCTGACATAACATTACAAGCTCTACCATCCCTAACATAACCTGAGCGGAGGATTTCAGTGTGCCCCATGGTGCAGCAGAGCGTAGCAGACCACGCTTAGGCGCTAAACACAAACGAGTAGCATCATTGCCATTGGATTAATCTCTTCACTGACCATAAAATACAATAGAAATTACAGAATGGTCAGTGGATATATGAATTACGGCTACAAATATCAACAATTCGGTACTGAATTTGTTCACACAGGCAGTACCATGACTGTTCAGCTAATCTACCCACTGATCATTCATGTCCTGTAGCTATTTAAGAATGATCAGGGGAAACATCAAATACTGCTTCAGATACTTACAATTGAGAATAGAGTGTAGGAAGTATCCACCTACATACTACTATAGCCATTGTATTAATCTATTGTCCGATTATATATATATATATCGCTATTCTAGAATTATCAATAGATTGTCCAATAATTGCCAGAGTAATTGATTTTGGAAAGTATAGTACTCAGTGTAGCTACCTACGCAGTTCTATAACCATTTGATTATTCTACACCTTGATAATTTTTATTCCATGGCAATTCCAGAATGATCAATGTGTAGATCATTTATCGCTTGTGATAGTGAAAATTGACAATGCGCGTGCAATATTCACTAGAACAGTATTATAAGGAATGAATTAATCGTCTCCGTGATCGCATAAGCTCCACAGCCATACAGGAATTAGCAATGTATTGATCAATTATTGCACGAGATATTTTGAATTGAGTGTGGAGTACCAAGTACGGCGATCTGCAGACTACCAAAGCAATTGAATTAATCCACTCGTTAGTAATTTTTATTCCATAGCAATCCCAGAATGATCTATGGATGTATCATTTATCGCTTGTGATATTAAGGAATGAGAATGCATTGCAGAGTATATGCACCAAAACAGGACTGCAGGGATTGGATTAGTCTATTCATTGATCATTAAATTCCCTAACAATTTCTGAACGTTCAATGGATAGCTGTATTATGCCTACAGATATTAACAATTTACAATTCAGTACTGACTTCATACACCCACACAGTACTTTAGAGATTGTCTAAACAATTGACTGGTTACAAAGTTTCTATAGCAATACTAGAAGCACCAGGGATACATTCATTTCGGCTACACACATTAACACTTGACAATGCGGTACTTAATATAGCTATATATACGGTACAGTAGCCATTGTATTAATCTATTAATAAATTACATAAGTTCGGCAGCAATTTTAGAATTATCAACGGATTGATCAATCATCGCTAGAAATATTAACATTTGAAGACGCAATGCAGAGTATAGCCGACTACACATTTCTATAGCCATTCCGATGACCTATCCACTCATTATTCAGGTACCACTACAGTTCTAGAATGAACAATATATAGGCCAATATCCGCTGGAGATAATAATTATGGACTATACAGTAGTGAGTACAGCCATCTATTGTGTACTGTTGCCATTGTATTAATCTATTCATTCCTCATCTGAATTCAATAGCAACTACAGAATGATCAATGGATAGATCAATTATAGCTAGAGGTATTAACAACTGAAAGCTAGTACATGATAATTAAGCATATCCACCTACACACAACAATAGAAATTGGAATATTCTATTCAGTGGCCATTAAATTCGATAGCAATTCTTGAAATATAAATGGATAAATTAATTATGCCTACAGCTATTAGCAATTGACGTTGAGTATAACCACCTATTCGGTACTATAGCCATTCGATTTATCTATCGACAATGCTCATATAAATTCAATAGCAATTCTAAATTGTTCAATATATATATCAATTATTTCTAGTGCTTCTAACAATTGACAATACAGTGCTGCGAATAGCCACACATGCAGTACTATAGCTATTTGAGTAATTCATTGAATGATCACATTATTTGTGTAGCAGTTACAGAATTATCGACCTAAAGCTAGAATGACCAATGGGTAAATCAGTTATCGCCAGAGATTTCAATAGTTGGTAATACAGTAATCAGCTTATCCACCTAAGCAACTATACAGCCATTGGTCTAACCTACACTCTGATCATCTTAATTTTCTAGCTTTTCCGGAATGATAATTGGATAGATGATATATGGCTAGAGATATTAGCATTGATAATACAGCAGTGAATGTAGCCATCTACACAGTACTATAGCCATTGAAATGATGCATTCACCAATCATTTAAATTACATAGCAGTCCTTGAAAGAAGAATGGATAGCCCAATTTTCGCGGGAGATATTAACAGTTTATAATACTGAACTGAGTATTCTTATTTTCACGCTACCGCAACCGTTACATTAATCTATTCACTGATCATTTCTATTCTATACCAATTCAAGCCTGATCAATGTACAGGTAAACTACCGCTTGAGATGTTGACAAGTGACAACGCAATATTGAGTACAGCCACCGACAGAACTACAGTCACTAGGTTAATCCAAATACTAATCATTTCAATTCTATAGCAATTCTAGTATTGACAATGAATAGATCAATTACCATATGAGATATTAACAATTGACAGTAGAGTACTGAGTGCAGTCATCTACGCAGTACTATAGCCATTGAATTGATCTATTCACATACCATAAACATTCTGTGGCAATTCCAGAATGATCAGTGGATAGATCGATTATGGCTTGAGATATTGAAAATTGACATCAGAGTACCGAGTATATTTACCATCACAGTACTATAGCCATTGACATAATCTATTGAAGGACCATTTAAATTCAGTAGGAATTCCAGAAATACCTATGGATAGATCAATTATTGAAAGAGAGGTAAAAATAACAATATAGCACCGAATACGGCCATCTGTACAATACAATGTCCATTGGCCTTATCTAATCACTGATCAGGTAAATTCTATATCAATTCATTCATTACCATTGGATGGATCATTTATCGCTGGAATTGTTTACAAATGTCAATACAGCACTGAGTAATGCCATCTTCAGTGTACTATTGCCATTTGATTAGACTACGCACCAAGAAATTAAATTCTATAGCAGTTGAAGGATTGCAAATGGATATACAAATTATCGCTGCAGACATTGGCAATTGAAAATACGGCACTGAATATAGGCATGGCACACTGTAACATAGATATTGTATTAGTAGATACAGAGATCCTATATATTCTTTTGCAACTCTAACACGATCAATACATAAATGGTGTTTCGCTAAAGAAATTAACAATTGATAACACGTTACTGAGCATAGCTACCTACACTCTGCTATTGCCATTGGACTAATCTACTTACTGACCCTCTAAATTCTAGAGCAATTCAAGTAGGACACATTGATATATCAAATATCGCCAGGGATATTAACATTTGACATCACAGTACTGAGAATATATACACACACGGAGCTACTGACATTGGATTAATCTTGGAACAGATCACTAAATTCTAGAACAAGTATAGAATGGTCAATGTATGGATCATGTATCGGCCCAGACATTGACACTTGACAATACATTACTGTGTATAGTCATTGACAATATAATCTAACAGGTGAATGAATCTATTCACCAATCACCAAAATTCTGTAGCAAATCTAGAATATGAAATGGATAGATCGATTATTGATGCACATATCTGGAACTGGCCATACAGTAGTGAGTATAGCCATGTATAGCGTCCGACAGCCATCAACAGAGTAATAGAGCTGTACGTTTATTCCATTCAGTCATTACTACATTTTACAGCAATTCCATTATGAACAATAGATAGATCAATTTTTGCCAGGGATATTAGCATTTGATCATACAGTACTGTGTATAGCTATCATCAAAGTATCACAGCCGTTCGACAACTTTGTTCACTTATGCTGTAAATTCCAAATTATTTCCGGAATAACCCAGGTATATTACGGTAATGGCCAGTGCTATTTACATTTGGCAGTAGGGTACAGTGAACATCTACAAACAGAGCACTGTTGCTATAGGATTAATCTGTTCAATGATGATTTAGGTTTTATAGCAATTCTAGAAAGACGGAGGACATATCCATTATCAATCGGTATATTAACAATGGAAGACACAGTACAGAGTGCAGCCATCATGTCTGTAATGTAGCCCTTGTCCTACTATGTACATTGATGGTGAAAATACGAAAGCCATTCTGGAATAATCAATGTATAAGTGCGGTTATGTCGTGAGATATGTCCAATTGACAGCACAGCGCTTAGTACATCCACCAGCGGAGCATTGCTGCCGTTGTATTAATCTGTCGAATGATGATTTATTTTAAAGCAATTCTAGGACGACAGCGGACATCACAGCATGGTAGCCGTTGGATTACCTTGTTAACTGATGACACAAGTTCCAAAGCAGTTCTAGAATAATCAGGGTACAGTATGGCTATGACTAGAGATATTTACAATTGACAGTGCGTTACTTAGTACATCCACCAGCAGAGGAGTGAAGCCGTTGGATTAATCTCTTCAATGATGACTTATATTATATAACAATTCTATAATGACAATATAAATGTCCATTATCCCTCGAGATATTAATAACTGGCAATAAAATATAGATTACAGCCATCATCACTCTACTTGAGCGGTCGGACTAGTTTGTACACTGACGATATAAATTCCAAGGCAATTCCAGAGAACCTATGTATACGGTTATGGCTAGTGATACCTGAAATAGACAGTCCGGTACTAAATACATCCTCCAGCAGAGCAGCTTATCCGTTGTAGTAATCTGTACAGTGATGACATAGGTTTTGTAGCAATTCCAGAATGACAGCGGAAATATCCATTATCCATCGAGATAACAAAAATTGGCAACACAGTACTGAGTACAGATATCATCACAGTATTGTAGCCGTTGAATTGCTTTGTTCACGGATGACTTAAATTCTAACTTAACTCCAGAATTACCTGTGTATACTACGGTTAAGGCTAGTGATATTTACAATTGACTGTGCGTTACACAGTATATCTACCAACAGAGCAATGTTACCGTTGGATAAATCTGTTCATTGATGATTTAGTTTCCATAGAATTTCTGGAATGACAAAATACAGATACATTATTCGTCGATACATTATTAATTGACAACGCAGTACCGAGTACATCCACCATCACTGCACCGTTGCAGTTGTACTACTTTGCTCACTGATGTTGTAGGTTAGAAAGCAGTTCTAGAATAACCTACGCATACTACAGCTATGGCTAGAGATACTTAATATTGACAGTACGGTACTTTGCACATCTACCAACTGTGCACTGCAGCCGTTGAATTAATCTGTTCAATTATTATTTACGTTCTATAGCAATCATAGAATGACAAAATATAGATCCATTATCCCTTTAGACATTAGCAATTGACAACACATTGCTGAGTACAGGCATTATCACAGTACTTCACCCGTTGGATTAATTTGCTGATGAATGACGTAAATTCTAAAGTAATTCTAAAATAATCTATGTATAGGCCGGTTACGGCTGTTGATATTTACATTTGACACTACGGTACTAACTAGATCCACCAGCATAGGACTACAGCCGTTGGATTAAAGCTTTCAATGATGATTTATGTTCTATAGCGTTTCGAGAATGACAAAATACAGGTCCACTATCTCTCGAAATATTAACAATTGACAACAAAGTACCGATTCCAGCAATCATCACAGTAATGTAGACGTTGGGCTAGTTTGTTCACTGATGATGTAAATTCCTAAGAAATTCTGATATAAAATGTGTATACAACGGTTATGGCTTGTGACGTTTACAATTCACAGAACGGTAATTAGTTCATCTACCAACAGAGCACTGTTCCCGTTGGATTAAATTGGTCAATAAAGTTGGATAATCTACAGCAATTATAAAACGAGACACGCAGATCCATTACTCCTCGAGATAATAACAATTGACTGCAAGTACTTAGCACTTCCATGATCACGGTATTATAACGGTAGAATAACTTTGTTCACTGGTAACGTCTATTCAAAAGCAATTCTAGGATAGTCACTGTATACTACGGCTATGGCAAAAGATATTTCCAATTGTCAGTACGGTACTTATTACATCCACATGTATAGCACAGTGGCCGTTGGATAAAAATGTTCAATGACGATTTAAATTACATAACAATACTAGAGTGGCAAAATACAGGACCATTTTTCCTCGAGAAATTAACAATTGATAACACAATAACGAGTACAGCAATAATCACAGTAAGGTATCCGTTGGACTGCTTTGTCCACTATGATGTAAGTTCCAAAGCATTTCTTGAATAAACAATGTATAGTATGGTTATGGCTTGAGATATTTCAAATTGTTAGTACGATACTTAGTACTACAACCAGCAGTGCTCTGCAGTCGCAGTACTAGTCGGTTCAGTGACGACTTAAATTCCATAACAACTCCAGGATGACAAAATAAAGGTCTACTGACCTTCGAGATATTACCAATAGAAAACACAGTACCGAGTGCAGCTTCATCTCATCAATGTATCCGTTGGCACACTTTGTGCACTGATGATGGAAATTCTAAAGTTATTTCTGCGTAACCTATGTATAGTGCAGTTATGGCTAGTGGTATTTACAATTGACGGTACGGCATTTAAGTCCTAATTTACTTCTAGAATGACAAAATACATATCCACTGAACCTCGAGCTATTAACAATTTACGACACAGCACCGAGTATAATAACCATCACAGTAATGTATGGTTTGGACTACTTTCTCCACTGATAATGGAAGTTTTAAGGTTATTCTTGAATAACCTATGTATATTGCGGTTACAGTTAATGATATTTACAACTCACAGTAAGGTAATTAGTACATCTGCGAAGAGAGCACTGCAATGTTCTGTTCGTGGATATACCATCTAGCGCACTGCAAATTGTAATTATTCGTAGTTACAACCGTACTGTACACTGATTATTCTAGAATTTCCTTGGAATTTACATAATCAGTGGACAAATGCTCCAACGTCCACAGCACCGTGATCATGACTGTACTCAGTAATGCGTTGTCAACTGTTAATCTCTCTGGGGATAATATATATCTATTAGCCATTCTAGAATTGCTATAAAATAAAAATGGTCACGGCGCAGATTAATACAACAGCAGCAGTGCATTGTTCGTGGATGTACTAAGCAGCACACTGCTAATTTTATATATCCCTAATTATAACCGTAATATACTCTGATTTTTCTAG
Source organism: Eufriesea mexicana (assembly GCF_001483705.2). Classification (NCBI taxonomy): domain Eukaryota; kingdom Metazoa; phylum Arthropoda; class Insecta; order Hymenoptera; family Apidae; genus Eufriesea; species Eufriesea mexicana. Next base: position 935,430 of record NW_016910515.1, read on the forward strand.
AATTGCTTTGGAATTTACATAATTAGTGTGCAAGGTATTCCAACGGCTACAGAGATGGGATGATGGCTATACACGGTACTGTGTTTTCAGTTGTTAATTACACGTGGCATAACGGACCTTTCTTTTTTCATTCTCGAGTTTCTAGATAATATATATCGTCAGAGAACAGATTAGTCCAACGGCAACTGTGCCGCCTTGGTAGATGCACTAAGCACCACACTGTCAAATGTATATATCAGTACCAATGACCGTTCTATACATAGGATATTCTGGAATTGCCTTGCAACATACGTCATCAGTGGGCATAGTATTCCAACGGCTACGGCATTGTCATGATGGCTGTACTGTGTACTGTGTTGACAGTTGGTAACATATCGATGGCTAATGGATGTGTGCCTTGTCATTCTAGAAATTCTATAGAATTTAAAACATTAGTGAACGAAGTAATCCAACGGCAGCAGTAAAGTGATGACGTCAGTACTCAGTATTGTGTTGTTAATTGTTGATATCTTGAGGGATAATGGATATGTATTAGTCATTCAGGCATTGCTATAAGATAAAAATGAGCACTGAGCAGATTAATCCAACTGCTGCAAAGCTCTGTTCGTGGATGTACAGAGTAGCGTGCTGCCAATTGTTACTTATCCCTAACAATAACCGTACTATGCACCGATTTGCTAGAATTGCTGTGAAATTTACATAACGCGTGAGCAAAGTAGTTCTACGGTTACAGATATGGGATGATGGCTGCACCCAGTACTGCGTCTTTAATTGATTATATCTCGAGATTCAATGGAACCGTCTCTTTTCAATTTCACGTTGCTGTAAAATATAAGCCATAAGATAACATATTAATACGGCGGCAACAATGCTCAGTTGGTAGAAGCACTAATCACGACACAGCCAATAGTAGATATCACTATCAATAAGCAATTCATTTAAATGTTGTTCTGGAATTGCCTTGCAACTTACGTCATCAGTGAGCATAGGTATACAACGGCTTCGGCACTGTGACGTTGGCTGTACTCAGTACTGCTTTGACAGTTGATAAAATATCGAGGGTTAATGGACATGTGCCTTGTCAATCTGAAAATTCTATAGAATATATATCATCAGTGAACAAAGTAATCCAACGACAGCAATACAGTGATGATAGCAGTACTCGGTATTGTGTTGTAAATTGTTAATATCCTGAGGGATAATGGATATGTATTAGTTATTCTAGCATTGCTATACAATAAAAATGTTCACTGAGCAGATTAATCCAACGTCTGCAATGCTCTGTACGTGGGTGTAATGAGTTGCGCACAGCCAATTGTAAATATCCCTAACTATAACCGTACTATACCCTGTTTATTCTAGAGTTGCTTTAGAATTTACATAATCAGTGAGCAAAGTAGTCCAACGTCTACAGTGATCGGGTGATGGCTGTACCCAGTACTGTGCTTTCAGTTGTTTTTATCTCGAGGCTTAATGGATCTGTCTTCTGTTCTTTCTCGCAATGCTGCAGAATATAGGGCATGAGACATGGGATTAATACAATGACAACAATGCTTAGTTGGCAGATGCACTAATCACCGCAAAGTCAATTATTAATACCATTAGCAACGACCATTCTTTCCATAGGCTATTCTGGAGTTGCTTCACAATTTACGTCGTTAGTGAGCAAAGTGATCCAATGGCTACAGTACTGCGATTATGGCTGTACTCGTTACTGCGTTTTCAATTCACAATTTATCGGGGGTTAAGGGATAAGTTCCTTGTCATTCTAGATATTCTATATAATTTGAGACATCAGAGAACAAAGTCATCCAACGGTAGCGGTACAATAATAACGGCTGTACTCAGTACTGTATTGTCAATTGTTAATATCTCGAGGGATATTGGATATGTATCAGTTTTCCTATAATTGATATACGGTAAGAACGGTCACTGGCAAATTAATCCAACGGATGCAATGCTCTGTTCGTGGACGTACCAAGTAGCGTACTGCCAATTTTAAATATCCCTAGTTATAACCGTAGTGTACATGATTATTCTAGAATTGCTTGGGAACATGCATAATCATTGAGCAAGGTAGTCGAACGGCTAGAGAGATGGGATGATGGCTGTACACAGTACTGTGTTGTCAGTTTTTAATTGCTCGTGTCATAACGAACCATGCGTTTATCATTCTCGAGCTTCTAGATAATATATATCACCAGAGAACAGATTAGTCCAATGACAACTGTGCTTCCTTGGTAGATGCACGAAGCACAGCACTGTCAAATGTATATATGGCTACCAATGACCATTCTATACATAGGATACTCTAGAGTTGCCTCTCAACTTACGTCATCAGTGGGCACAGTGTTCCAATGGCTACGGCAATGTGATGATTGCTGTATTCTGTACCGTGTTCACAGTTGATAATATATGGAGGGCTAATGGATGTGTTCAATGTCATTCTAGAAATTCTATAGAATTTAAAACATCAGTGAACGAAGTATTCCAACGGCAGCAGTACAGTGATGACGGCAGTACTCAGTATTGTGTAGTAAATTGTAAATATACTGAGGGATTATGGATATGTATTAGTTATTCTAGGATTGATATGCAATAAAAGTGGTCACTGAACAGATTAATCGAACGTCTGCAATGCTCTGTACGTGGATGTAATAAGTTGCGTACTGCCAATTGCTAATATCCCTAACAATGACCGTACTATACACTGATTATTCTAGAATTGCTGTGGAATTTACATAATGTGTGAGCAAAGTAGTCCAACGGTTACAGTTATTGGATCGTGGCTGTACTCAGTACTGCGTCTTCAATTGACTATAGCTGGAGACAGAGTGGATCTGCCTCTCTTCATCCTCGCGTTGCTGCAAAATGTAAGCCATAAAATAACAGATTAACCCAACGGTAACAATGCTCAACTGGAAGTAGCAGTGATCACGGCATAGTCAATTGTAAATTTCATTAGCGATTACCATTCTATATAAAGGTCATTCTAGCATTGTCTTGCAACTTACGTCATCAGTGAGCATAGTAGCCCAACGGCTACGGCATTGTGATGATGGCTGTGCTCAGTACTGTGATGGCAATTGATAATTTATCGAGGGATAGTGGTTCTGTGCCCTGTCACTGTCGAAATTTCAAAGAATTTATAGCATCAGTGAACAAAGCAACCCAGCGGCAGCATTACAGTCATAATGGCTGTACTCAGTATTGTGTCGTCAATTGCTAACATTTCGGGTGATAACGGATATGTATTAGTCATTCTAGCATCGCTGCACAATAGAAATGAGCAATGTGCAGATTAATCCAACAGCTGGAATGCCCTGTTCGTGGATGTACTAAGTAGCGTACTGCCAATTATTAATATTTGTAACTATAACTATACTGTACACTGATTATTCTAGAATTGCTTTGGAATTACACCGTCAGTGATCAAAGTTATTGCACGGCCACAATCGTGTGATAATAGCTCTTCCAGTACAATGTAGTAATTTCATAATTTCTCGAGGGACAATGGGCCTACATTACCCGTCCTAGAATTGCTCTGTTGTATAAATCATCAGCAACCCGATTAATCCAACGGCATCGGTGATCCCTTTGAAGATGTTAAATGTCGTAGTGTCAATTTGAGGTTCAACTTGCCACAACCGCGCTATTCATAGCTTATTCTAGAATCTCCCTCGAATTTCCATCATCAGTGAACGATATATTCCAACGGCTACATTACTGTGATTGTTGTTGTACACAGAATTCTGTTGTCAATTGTTAATAGCTCAAGGATTGTTGCACCCGCATTTTGTTATTCTAGAAATGTTATAGATCTTAAATGACCATTGGACAGATTAATTCAATTGCTACAGTTTTACATCGGTGGATGTACAATGTACCATACTGTCAGTTGGAAATAGCTAAAGACCAAACCGTAATATACATTGATTACTCTAGAATTGCTTTGGAACACACATCATCAGCGAACAAAGTTATTCAACGGCTACATTTATGTAGTGACGGTTGTAATCAGTATTGTGTTGTCAAATGTTATTATATCGAGGGATAATGGATCTGCATTTCGCGTTCTAGGATTGCTGTGCAACTTACATCATCAATGGCCAGAATAGTCCAACGGCAACAGTGATCTTTTGGAAGATGTACTGAATACCGTACCGTCAATTGTAAGCATCGCTAGCCATAACCGCACTATACATATGTCATTCCAGAACCACAACCGAACTTGCATCATCAGTAGACATAAGAGTCCAGCGGCAATATTGATGTGGCCGTGTGTGTACTCAGTACTGTGTTGTAAATTGCAAATATCTCGAGGGTCAGAGGATCTGTATCTTGTCGTCCTAAAATTGTTATAGAATTTTAATCATCATTGAACAGAATAATGTAACTGACGCTGTGCTGTATTGGTGGACGTAATATGATCCTTACTGTCAATTGGAAATATTACAAGGCAACCGCAACGTACATTGTTTACTCTAGAATTGCATTCTAACTTACATCATCAGTGAATATAGTTATTCAACGGATACAACAGTGAAGTGGCGGCTGTGCTAAGTACTGTGTTGCAATGTGTTAATTTCTAGAGGGATACTGGGTCTAAGCTCCTCGTCCTAGAATTGCTGTTTAATACACACCTTCAGTGACCAGATTAATACAGCGGCAAGTGTGATCTGTTGGAAGATGTGCTAAATGCCGTACTGCCAGTTGCGAATTCCATAAGTCACAACCGTATTATACGCAGGTTATTCTAGAATCACTTTCGAATTTACATTATCAGTGAGCGAAGTATTCCAGCGACTACATTACTCTTATGGTTGGCGCATTCAGGACTGTGTTGTAAATTGCTAATGGCTCGAGGGTCAGTGGATCTATGCTTTGTCATTCGCGAATTATTGTAGAATCTAAATCATCATTGAACGGAATTATCCATCGGCTGCTGTGCTATATTGGTCATTGTAATAATTACTGCACCGTCAATTTTAAATATCTAAACTATTAACCGCTATATACGTTGATTATTCTTGGATTGTATTTGAATTTACTTCATCAGAGGACAATGTTATTCAAGGGCTACAATAATGTGGTGACGCCTATACTCAGTACTGTGTTGTCATATGTTATTATCTCGAATAATGGATCTGCATTTCTCGTTCTAGAATTGCTATGGAATATACATCATCAGTGACCAGATTAACACAGTGGCAACAGTGATCTGCTGGAAGATGTATTAAATGCCGTACTGTCAATTTCAGATGTCACTAGCCGCAACCGCACTATTCATATGTAATTTTAAGATCGCTCTGTAGCTTACATTATCTGTGAACGAGGTATTCCAACGGCTACGTTACTGTGGTTGTTGCTGTGCTCATTATTGTGTTGTCAATTGTTAATAGCTCAAGGATCGGTGCACCTGCATTCGTTATAGAATTTAAATCATCATTGAACAGAGTAATCCAACTGCTGCTATGCTATATTGCTGGATGTAATAGGTACCGTACTGTCAACTGGGAATATCTAAGCCCTTAACCGCAGTATGCGTTGATTATTCCAGGATTGCATTGGAATTTACATCATCAGTGGACAAAGTTATGCAAGGGCTACAATAATGTGGTTATGGCTGTATTCAGTACCGTGTTGCCACATGTTTTTGTTTCGAGTGATAATGGATCTGTATTTCTCTTTCTAGAATTGCTATGGTATATACAACATCAGACAAGAGAGAAGTCCGACGGCAACAGCGATCTGTTGGAAGATGTATTAAATGCCGCGCTGACAATTTCAAACATCACTTGCCACAACGGCTTTATTCATAGGTTATTATAGAATCACATTCGAATATACATCATCATTGAACAAAGTACCCCAACGGCTTCTTTACTGTGATGGTGGCTGTCCTCAGCACATTGTTGTAAATTGCTGATATCTCGAGAGTCAGAGGATCCGTATTTTGTCATCCTAGAATGGTTATGGAAATTAAATCATCATTGGACCGAATAATACTGGCTGCTGTGCTATATTTGTGGATGTAATAAGTACCGTGCTGTCAACTGGAATCGTCCCAAGACAACCGTAACGTGCATTGATTATTCCAGAATTGCTTTGGAATTTACATCATGAGTGAATAAAGTTATTCAACGTCTACAATAGTGTGATGATGGCCGCGCTCAGTACTGTGTTTTAATTTCTTAATTTCTTGAGGGATACTGGATCTGCATTTGTCGTTCTGGAATTGCTGTGTAATAAACATCACCAGTGACCAGATTAATACTGCAGCAACAGTGATGTGTTGGAAGTTGTACTAGGTGCCGTGCAGTCAATTTGAAATGTAACTTGCCACAACCGCACTATACATAGGTTATTCTAGAATCACTCTCGAATTTACATGTTCAGTGGTCGAGGTATTCCAACGGCTACATTACTGTAATCTTTGCTGTACTCAGTACTGTGTTTTCAAATGTTAATAACTCGAGGATTGGTGGACCAGCATTTTGTCATTCTAGATGTGTTATAGAACTTATATCATAATTGATCATCTTAGTGCAACTGCTACAATGCTAAATTGGTGCATGTAATTAGCACCATACCACCAATTTGAAATATCTAAAGCCTTAACAGCATTATACGTTGATTATTCTAGGATTGCATAGGATTTTAAATTATCAGTGAACAAAGGAATTCAGCGGCTAGAATACTGTGATGGAGGCCGTCCTCTGTACTGTGTTGTCATTTGCTAATATCTCATGGCTTCATGGATCAACATTTCGCATTTTAGAATGGATATGGGTTATACGTCATCAGTGGACAGATTAATCCAGTGGCAGCAATGGTCTGTTGGAAGAAGTACTAGATGACGTTCTGTCAATTGTAAATATCATTCGCCATAACCGCATCTTCCATAGTTTATTCCAGAATCGCTTTCGAATTTACATCCCCAGTGAACATAGCTGTCCAGCGGCAACATTACTGTGGTGGCAGCTGTACTCAGTACAGTGTTGTCAAATGTTAATGATTAGAGGATTCGTGAACCTGCATTTTGTTACTCTAGAAATGTTAGAGAAATTAAATCATCATTGAACAGTTTAGAGCAACGGCTAGAGTGTTATATTGGCGGATGTAATAAGTACCGTACTGTCAATTGGATATATCGCAAGACAACAGTATCATACATTGATTATTTTGGAATTGTTCTGGAATTTACTTGAACAGTGAACGAAGTTATTCAACGGCTACAATAGTAAGATGGTGGCTGTACTCAGTAGTGGGATGTAACTTGATAATTTTTCGAGGGACACTGTATCTGCATTTCTCGTCCTAGGATTGCTGTGGGATATATACCACCGGTGAGCAGATTGATCGAACGGCACCAGTGCTCTGTTGATGGATGTGTTGAGCACCGTACAATCAATTGCAAATATCCCTAGACATAAGAGTACCATACACTGACTGTTCCAGAGTTTCATTATAACTTATAGCATCACATTACTGTAGCCGCTGAAGCATTTGCTCACTAATGATGTATTCTCAAAATCAAATCTAGGGCTATCTGTGTATATTACGGTTATGGCTAGGGATATTTAGAATTGACAGTACGGTGCTTAGTACATACTACAACATAGCACTGTAGCCGTTGGTTAATCAGGTCAATGATGATTTAGGTTTTATGGTAATACTAGGATGACAGCGAATCTATCCACTGTCCCTCGAGTAACTAGCACTATACAACACGGTAACGAGCACAGCCGTTATCACAGTATTGTGGCCGTTGTAATCATACGTTCATCGATGATATAAATTTTACAGCATTCTAGAATAATCAACGCATATTACGGTTATGTGTGGAGACGTTTACAATCGAGAGTAGGGTACATAGTCCATACACAAGCGGAGCACTGTTGCCGCCGAAATAATCTGACCACAATTGATTGTGTTTCCCTTGCATTTCTAGGAAGATAAAACACAGGTCCATTATTCCTCGATACATTAACAATTGCCCACACTGTACTGAGTATAGACATGATCACATTACTTTAGCCATATCATTTCTTTGCCCACTGGTTAAGTAAATTCCACAGCAATTGTAGAACAGTCAATGTGTAGTAAGATTGTGGCTAAAGATATTCGTAACCAACAGTGCGGTACTGAGTACATCCACCAAAAGCGCACTGTAGCTGATGGGTTGTTCTGTTAGGTGGCGAAATTGACACCATAGCAAGTCTAGAATTTCAAATAACCTATATATTTAATCTCCAGGCAATAACAATTGACATGGCAGGACTGAGTACAGCTATCATCACAGCAACATAGGCATTAAAATAATTTGTTCACAGATAACGTAAGCTCCAAAGCAACCCTAGAATAATCGGTGAATACTATGCCTATGGCTAAAGATATTTTTAGTTGACTGTGCAGTACATCGTACACGTAATATCAGAGCACTGTTACAAATGGACTAATTTCTTGAATGTTGATTTAGATACTATAACAATTCTAGGATGACGAAATATATATCCCCTATCCCTCGCGATATTTACAATTGACAATAGAGTACCGGGCACAGCCATCATCACAGAAATGTAGTCGTTTGAATACTTTGTTCGTTAAAGATTTAGATTCCAATGTATTTCTAGAATAATCTATGTATGGTACGGTTATGTCTGGTGATATCTACATTTGACAGAACGGCACCTAGCGCCTATACCAACAGAGCATTTTTTCCGTTGCGTTAGTCTATCGACTGAAGATGTATATTCTACAGCAATTCTAGTATGAGGAATGAAGGTCCTTTATCCGTCGAAATATTACCAATTACCAGTACGGTAATAATAACTTCCACCAATATTGTACTGCAGCCGTTAGGTTAATCTGCCCAATGATGATTTAAATACTATAACACTACTGCAATGGCAAAATACAGATCCAGTCTACCTCGAGATGTTAACAATTGACAATACAATACTTAGAAAAGCCATCATCAGGGTGCTGCTGGCGTTGAATCGTATGTTCACTCTTGACGCTAATTCCAATGTGGTTTTGGAATAACGTATGTATAGTACGGTTATGAATAGGGATATTTACAATAGACAGTACCGTGCATAGTACATCCACCAACAGAGCACTGTAGGCATTGGATTAATCTGTTGAGTGATGATTTAGTCAATATGAAAATTGTAGGGTGACCAATTACGTATACAATACCCCTCGAGATATTAGCATTTGACAACATAGTACAGTGTACAGCCATCATAACGGTACTGAAGCCGTTAGATTGATTTGTTCATGTGCTACATAAACTGTTCATATATTAAGGAATAATCAGTCTATAGTACCGTTATGTCTAGGGATATTTACAATTGATAGTACGGTGCACCGAATAACTACCGACAAGGACACCTATCCGTTGGATTAACATGTTCAATGATTTATTGCCTATAGCAGCTCGAGAGTGAGAAACCGCGGATCCATTATCCCTCGGGATATTAGGAATTGACAGCAAAGTGCTGAGTACAGCCATCATCACAGTCATGTAGCCGTTGGTCTACATTATTCACTAATGATGTAAATTATAAACTAATTCTAGAATAGCCTATGTATGATACCGTTGTGGCCAGGATGTTTACAACTAACAGTACGGTACTTCGTACATCTACCAACAGAGCACTGTAGCCGTTGTATTATTCTGAACAATGATGATATAGATTTTATAGCAATTTTAGAGTGACAAGACACACACCCATGAAACCTCGCGATATTAACAATTGACAACACAGTACTGCGTTCAGCCACAATTACGTTTCTGTTGCCGTCAGATTAAATTGTCCATTGGCGGTTTAATTTCCACAGCCATTCTAGAATGTGTAACGTACATTAAGGTTATGGGTAGAGACTTTCACAATTGGCAGTACGGTACGCAACACATTCACCAACAGAGCACTGTAGTGGTTGGATTAACCTGTTGAATGAAGATTTAGGTGTTATAGCAATTCTAGAATGGCAGAAGACACATCGATTATCGCTCGAGACATTAGCAATTGACTACTTACTTCTCAGTACAACCATTTTCAAAGTACTGTGGACGTTATGTCACTTGTTCTCTGATGATGCAAATTAAAAAGCAATTCTAGAATAACCAATATATAGCACCAATATGGTTGGAGATATTTCGAATTGACAGAACGGTACTTGGTACATCTTCCGAAAGAGCACTCTAGCCGTTGGGAGTGCCTGTTCGATGTTGATATATATTCTATAGCAATCCCAGAATCACAAAATACAGATACACTATAGCTCGATACATTTACAATTCACACACCGTTACTGAGTACAGCCATCTGACAGTGCTGTAGATGTTGGACTACCTTGTTCACTGATGATTTAAATTCAAAAGTGGTTCAAGAGTAGTCAATGCACATTACGGTTATAGCTAAAGATTTTTACAGCTGACAGTACGTTACGTAGTACGTCCACCTGGAGAGCACTCCTGCAAGTGGATTATTCTGCTCACCAATTATTTATACAAATTTGCAGTCCCAGAAGGACGAAGGAGAGATCAATTATCACTCGAGATATTTACGATTGACAAGACAATCCTGAGAACTGCTATCAACAATGTACTGCAGAATTTAAATAAATCTGCTCAGTTATGATTTAAATTGTATAGCAATTCTAGGTCGGTTCAAGCATAAATCAGTTACAGATGGAAATATTAACGATTGCTCGTAGAGTATATAGGGCTGAAATCAACGCTGCATAGTCGACGCAGGACTTAACAGTTCTAGTACGATTCAAGGTCCTTAGCAATTCTGCGATAAATAATGTATATGTTAATTGTGGCCTGAGATATCCACAGTAGCAAATAAGGTACAGGGTTCAGTCATCAAAACTGTACTGTAGCCGTTCGATTAATGTGTTCACTGGTGGTTTATATTCTGTTGCTATCCTAGAATGGCAAAAGAGACATCAACACTCGCTCAAGAGATTAAGCATTCACAATACAGAACTGAATACATCCACAGTTAGAGTTCTGTAGCGGTTGGATGGAATCTATTCGGTGATGGCTTAAATCCTGTAGCGCTACGGAATGACAAAAGAAAGAACAATAATCGCCCGAGGTATTAATAATTGAGAACATAGTACACAGAAAAGCCATCATCACAGTACTTTAGCCGTTGCATTACTTTGTTCACTGATGGGTTAAGCTCCAAAGCAACGGTACAATAATCAATGTACAGTACGGTTATGGCTAGATATAATTGCAGTTGACAGCGCTGTATTTTGCACATCTATGGAATGATCATTGCAGCAGTTGGATCAGGTTGCTTGTTGATGATATAAATTTCTCAGCCATTCTATTTGAATCAGGGTGTAGTACTGTTGTGGCTAGAGATACTAAGAATTGACAGCACGGTACATACTACATCCGTCAGCAGAGCACTGAAGCCGAAGGATAAACATGTCCGATGATGATATATATCTTATAGCAGCTCTAGATTGACCAGCGCATGGATTATATATCGGTAGTGATATGGACAACTGACTGTGGAGTACAGAGTTTAGCTGTCTACACAATACCATAGCCCATGCATTAACCTGTTCGATGGACATCTAAGTTCATCAGCAAATGCAGAATGATAAATGAATAGCGCAGATGTCGCTGGAGACATGTACACATTGCAAATCCGTACGCAGTGAAGCTACCGACTGAGCACTGCTGCTGTTGGATTAATCTGCATGCTGATGGTTTACATCATACAGCAATTCTAGAATAAAGTAGGACAGGTCCATTATCGCTCGAGGCATTAATAATTGTCAACGCAGTGCTGAGTACAGCTATCATCACATTACCGCAGACGTCAGATTGAATTTTGCACTGAGGGCGTAAATTCGAAAGCGACTCTAGAATAATCAGTGTATAGTATAGTTACGGCTAGAGATATATACAGAGGACTGTTCGGTGTTTATATGTAGTGATATTGACAGTCGACGACATAGTACTGTGTATAGGCATTTTTACAATACTATGTCCTTTGGAATATTCAGTTCGCTTACCGTCAAAGTCCTTTAGCAACTTTAGAAGGCTCAATGGGCACGGCAATTGTAGCTGGAGACATTGACATATGTCAGTACATTACTGAGTATAGGCATTAACTGGTCACTGTAAACATTTGATTCATCATGTCACTGACGTTCTGAATTCTATGGCACTTCCAGCGTGACAAGAGGCAGATCCGTTATCGTTCGAGATATTAACAACTGACAACACAGCACTGTGGGAGGAAATCACGTAACCACAGTGGCCGTTGAATTCATAACCTCACTGATGATGTAAATACCACGGCAAACCTGGAGTATTCAATCAATGGTACGGTTACGTCTAGAGATATTTACAATCGACGGTATAGAACATAGTTCTTCCACGACAAGAGCACTGTAGCCGTTGTATTAACTTCTACGATGACGATTTAGCTACTACAGCAACTCTAGAATGACAAAAGGCAGGCTTATTGTCGCCCAAGATACTAACAAATGACAGCACAGTATTTTATACAGCCATTACCCCTGCAACGTTGCTGTTGTTCTTACTTGCTCTCTGGTCATTTAAATTGCATAGCATTCCTAGAATTATGAAAGGATAGATTACATATCGTTAGTGATAAGGACTAACGATAATACAGCAATGATTGTAGCTATCAAGAGTGCACTGCAGCGGTTTGACTAATCTGCCAACTAACGACGTTAGTTCCACGGGAAATCTAGAATAATCTTTGCATACGTCAGCTATGGCTAGAGATGTTTACAATTTGCAGTACGGTACATAGTACATCCAACAGCAAAGCACTATCAAATGGATTACTTTGTCCACTGGTGGTTTAAATAGTATAGCAATTCTAGAACGACAATGGAAGGTTCCATTATCGCCCAAGATATTAGCAGCTGAGAGTGCAGTACTGAGTACAGGCATTATATCTGTAACGTAGCGGTTGTATTAAGTTGTTCACTGATGATTTACATTGAACAGCCATTCTAGAATGATCAATGAATGGATCATATATTGGTAGTGATATTCACAACTGACAAAGCAATACTCAGTACAGCCATCATCACTCTAATGTAGCCGTTGTATTAATTTGTGCACTGTTCGCTTAATTTCCTGATCAACGTATAGATCAGTTTTGACTAGAGATATTGACAATTGACAATGCGGAACCTGGTATATCCATCAACAGAGCACTTTTGAAGTTGTACTAATACGTTGAATGACGATTCATTTTCTTTGGCAATTCTAGAATGATGAATTGATGCATCACGTATAGGCAGTGATATTGACGTAGACAATACAGTGCTGGGTGCACCCATTTACACAATGCTATAGGCACTGGATTAACCGGTTCGCTGATCACCAGACTCCCACAGCAATTGTGGAATGATAAATGGATAGAGCAATTGAAGCTACAGGCATTGACGTATGCAAATACAGTACTGGGTATAGCCATTAACAGGGCACTGTAGCCGCTGTATTAGTCAGGTCACTGATGGTTTATACTCTATAACATTTCTAGAATGATAAAAATGTAATGTCCACTAACGATAGAGACTTTAACAACTGACAGCACGGTACTGAGTACAACAAGCACCACTGTAACGCAGCAGTTGCATTAATTTTTTCAATCATGACGTAAATTCCATAGCGATTCGGTAGCAGTCAATGAATATTACGGTTACGTTTAGAGACATTTACATTTCACATTACGGTATGTAGTACATCGAACGACATAGCACTGAAGCCTTTGGATTAATCTGTTCACTGTTGATTTAAGCTCGTTAGCAATTCCTGAATGTTGAATTGATAGGTCACATATCGGTAGTGACATTGACACTAGACAATATAATACTGAGTGAAGCCTCTTTCACAATACTACAGGCATTGCATTAATCTGTTCGCCGATCAAATAAGTTCTTCAGCAATTGTAGACTGGTCAATGTATAGGACAATTGGCACTGCAGTCGTTGACATATGTCAATACAGTGCTGAGTATATCAATTAAGACAGCACTGCAGCCGTTTGATTAATCTACTCACCGGCAATGTAGTTTCTATAGCAGATCTAGAATGAGAGTCGATAGACCCATTATCGCTCGAGACATTAGCAATTCACAAAAGAGTAGGGAGTACAACCATTATTACAGTAGTGTAACTGCTTTATTAATCTTTCTCTTATGATTTAAATTCCACAGCAATTCTAGTGTGACATACATTAGATCCACTATAGTTCGAGGTGTTCACAGTTGAAAAATTGTACTGAGTACAGCCATCATCGCAGTATTGTTACTGTTGGATTAATATGCTCAGTGATGGCTTAAATTCCATAGGAACTCTGGAATATACGTTGCACAGATCGGTTATGACGACAGGCATTTACAAATAATACACAGCACATCCGCCTACAGACCGCAGCTGCCGTTGTATTCATGAGTTCACTGATGATTTCAATGTTACTGCAGTTCTAGTAGGAAGATGATATAAACATGCAGTATTCGGAGATATTAAAGTTTGACGATTCAGTACTGCGTACAACCACCAAAGCAGAATGACAGCCACTGTACCAACCGACACTAAGGTGACCTATGCAACATTGTTCTTCAAGAAATAACACTGGATAGATGAATTTTCGCAGAGAATATTGACAATTGATGATGGTGCACTCACTGTCCTAATCTGAAGAGTATTATATGAATTGGATTCATCAGTTCGCAGATAACCTAATTTCTACATCAATTCCCGAATTATCAGGGCATCGAATAATTACCGCTGGTGATATTGACAATTGAAGATACTGCACTGGGTGCAGTTACCAAAACAGTACTATAGCCGAGGGAGTAATCGCTTCGCGGGCTACATAACTTCTGCAGCAACTCTAGAATGTCAAATGAAACATGAACTAACGATGGGGACTGTGAGCAGTGGCAGTAGGGTGCAGGGTACAGCAATTAACCCGATACGGTATACGCTGCATTCACCCGTTCACTGATGACTTAAATGCCCTAGTAACTCTAGGATGATAAAAGCACAAGTCGGGTGTATTTGCAGTTACCAGCTGTTGACAATAAAGTACTTAGTACAGCCATCTACGACGAACTGCAGCCATTGTATCAATCTACTCACATATGACATAAGTTATATTGCTATTCTAAGATGGACACTGGATTGATTAATTACCGCAAGTAATATTGACAATCGGCAATATAGCACAGAGTCCATTAATCAAGAAATTATTATAGATGTCGGATGAATCTTTTCAAATGGTTTATATTCCATAGCAACTCTAGAATGACAATAGAAATATTAATTATCGCTCGAGATTTTAAGCTTTGACAATACAGTACTTCGTACATCAATTAACACAGTACTGTATACGTTGAATCAATATATGAACTTATGATGTACATATTGTGGCAATACCAGAATGACAGAGGAAAGGTCAACTATCGCTTGAGATAGTACGCATTCACAATACAGTACAGAGCACATAGAACACCACAGTACACTTAGCCGAAGTTCCAACTTTATTCACAAATGACTTATATTCAACAGCCATTCTGGAATAATCGATACACAGATCAGTTATGGCTAGAGATGTTTACAACTTACAGTACAGTACTAAATACATCGACCAATAGAGCAAGGTAGCCGTTTTATTCATCTGTTCACTGATGACTTGAATTCGTCGGCAATTGTAGAATGATCAATGCATAGATAGAATATCTGTACTGCTATTGGCAAATGACAACAGAGTACTGAGTTTAGCGATCTATACAACATTATGGCCATCGAAATAATCTGTCCGTTGATTATCTAAGTTCTTTAGCAAGTGTAGAATGATCAACGCATAGAGCTATTTGCGCTGGAGACAATGACTTATGTCAAGACAGTATGGAGTATAGCCACCATCAGTATACTGTAGCCGTGGAAATAGTTTGTTCACCAGTGAAATAAATTCCACAGCAATTCTTGAATAACCAATGTACAGATCAGTTAAAGCCAGAGACACATACAATTGGCAGTATGGTGCTCAGTACGTCTACCAATAGAGCACTGTAGCCGTTAGGGTAATTTGTTTGCTGATCGATTTGCATACTATATCAATACTTCAATGACAATGGAAAGATCCACAATCGCTCGAGATACTAACAATTTAAAAGACGGTACTGAATAGAGTCATCATCTAGGTACTGCAGCCGTTGGATTAATTTGTTCACTAATGATTTAGATTCTACAGCGATTCTAGTCCAATCAATATATAAATCACTTCTGGCTAAAAATATATACAATCGGCAGTACGCTGCTTAGTACATCAATCAACGGTGCACTGTATCCGTTTAATTAATCTGTACACTGATGACATAAATTATATTGTAACTCCAAAATGACAAAAGACAGATCCATTATCGATCGCGACAGTAACAGTTGACAAAGTCGGACTGAATAGAGTCATCGTTTCATCACTCTAGCAGTTGCATTAATTTGTTCACTGAAGACATCAGTTCCACAACTATTCTAGAATTGTCAATGTATAGATTATTTATGGCTTGAGATATTCACAATTTACGATGCGGTACATAGTACATCCACCAAAACAGCACTGAAGCAGTTCGATTAATGTGTTCATTGATGATTTGAATTACATAGCACTCATATAATGAAAAGGCAGATCCATTATCGCTCGGGATATTAGTAATTGACAAAACAGTACTAATTAGAGCCATCTATACAATACGGTGGCCGTTAAAGTTATTTTTACACTGATGACTTGAATTCCACAGCAGCACTAGAATAAACAATGTATTGAGCAGTATTGGCTAGAGATATTCACAAATGACAGGGCGGTACATGGTACAACCACAATTAGAGCACTCTAGCCATTGGTTTATCCTGTTGAGTGCCGATATAAATTGTATATCTATTCCAGAATGATAATGGGCACATACATCGGCGCTAGGTATGTTAACAATAGAAACACAGTACTGAGCACAGCCATAATCACAGTACTGCAGTCGTTGGATTAATTTGATCAACGATGATTTAATTCCACGGGAATTCTAGAATAATCAATATAAACTTCGGTTATGCCTAGTGACCTTTTCAGTTGACAATACTGCACATGGCACATGCATTAACAGCGCACTGTAACAGTTGGACTAATCTGCTCACTAACAACTTTTATGCTATAGCAATTCGAGAATAATGAATGGAAAAATCAGTAATTGCTGAAGATATTAACAATTGACATTACTGCACCTAGTACATCCACCAACACAGCACTGTAGCGATTTGAAGAATATGATCACTGATTACTTAAATTCCACAGCATTCCTACGATAATCAATCCATAGGTCAGTTACTGCTAGAGACATTTTTAATTGGGAGTACGGTGCTTAGTAGATCCATCAACAGATCACTCTAGTCGTTGGAATAATCTTCTGACTGATGTTAAAATCTGCTTTGCAATTCACGCATGTTTAACGGTTTGGTCATAAATCGATAGTGATATGGACAAATGACAGTGCAGAACTTAGTGTACCCGTCTTCACACTGCTGCAGTCCTTGAGTTACTCTGTTAGCGGAGCAGACATATTCTTTTGCAAATGTACAATGATCAATGGATAGAGCAATTGTCAATGAAGGCGTTGACACAAGTGAATATAGTAAAGAGTACAGCCATCATTAAAGTAGTGTAGCCGTTGTATTCATTTGCTCAATGAAAGTTCAAATTCTATAGAAATTCTGGAATGACGAAAGCCATATCCAGTGTCGCTCGAGATGTATACAAATGATAACAAAGTGCTGAATACTGATAACATCACAGCACTGTAGCCGTTGGATTAATGTGTCTGCTGATGATTTAATCTCTATAGCAATTGTAGAATGTACAATGAATAGATCAAACGCAGTTAGTGGAATTAACAGGTGACAACATTGTACTGAGTTTAGCAATCTACACAATACTATGTCCATTGATCTATTCTGTTCGCTGATTATCTACGTTCTTTAGCAACTGCACAATGATCAAAGGATAAAGCAATTGCCGCAGGGGACATCGAAATATGCCAGTATATTACTAAGTGTAGCCATCAGCAGTGCACTGTAGCTGATTGGTTACGTTGTTCGATGATGATTTAAATTCGAGAGCAATTCTAGAGTGACAGAAGGCTGATCCACTATCGCTCGAGACAATGTCAATCTAGGAAACAGTGCTGATTGGCGCCATCATCAAAGTTCTGTTGCCATTGTATTAATTTGTTCACTAATGATAGCAATTCCACATCCATTCTAGCATAATTAATGTGTAGACCAGCTGTGGCTTGATAAATTTATAGTTGACAGTGCGGCACGTTGTAGGTCAAACAACAAAGCACTATAGCCGTATGGTTCATTTGTTCAACGATGATTTAAATACTATATCAATTCAAGAATGGCAAAAGACTGTTCCGTTAGCGCACGTGACATTGGCAACAGACAAAACAGTACCCAGTACAGTCATCAACAAAGTGCTTCAGACAATCTATTAATTTCATCACTGATGACATAAATTCCACAGCAATTTAGCATATTTAATGCCTAAATCACTTATGGCTTGAGATATTTGCAATTGGCTGTCTGCTACTTCGTATATACACCAGCAGAGCACTGGAGCCGTTGTTTAAATCTGTCCACTAAGATCTATGCTCCATAGCAGTTCTAGAATGATCAACGAATAGATGACACATCGGAAGTGATATTGATAAATGCCTGTGAAGAAATGAGTGTGTCCGTTTACACTGTACTATAGCCATTGCATTAATCTGTTCGCTGATCATCTATGTTCTTCAGTAATTGTAGGATGATCAATGGACGGAGCAATTTTCGCTAGAGACATTGTAATATGTCAATACCGTACTGTGCATAACCGTCATCACAGTACTGCAGCCGCTGTATTCATTTGTTCACTGATGATTTAAATTCCACAGTAATTCCGGCGTAATTAATGTATAGAACAGATATGGCCAGAGATATTTAAAATTGCATTGTGTTACTTAGCTCATCCGCCAACAAATCGCTGTAGCTGTTGGCATAATCTGTTCAATCTTGATTAAAATCCTATAGCAATTTTAGAATGTCAAAGTGCATAATCAATATATCCCGTGATATTCACAATTTACAAAGCAGTACCCAGTACAGCCGAAATCTCTGTATCGTAGCTGTTGGATTAATTAATTCATTCATGGTTTACTTCCACAGCAATTCAAGAAAAATCAATGTATATTATTTTTACGGCTAGAGATACTTACAATTGACAGTACGGTATATAGTGCTTTCACCGACAGAGCACTGTAGCCGTCGGAATTTTCTGCTCAATGATGATATAATCCTTATGGTAATTGAAAATAAATCAACGTTAAGTGATATGTCGAAAGTGATATTGACAGTTGGAGATACAGTACTGTGTTTAACCATTAGCAGAGCACTTTATACGATTAATTAATCTGACAACTGATGACAAAATTTCCACACGAAATCCGGAATAATCAATGTATATGTCGGTTATGTCTAGAGATATTATCAACTGACATAACGGTACTGCATACATGCACAGGCAGAGCACTGCATCTGTCGGATTAACTTGTTCAACCGACGGTTTGACGGATTTGGATTTTATAGCAATTCTAGAATGACAAAAGTATGATCCATTATCCCTCGTGATATTTACAGTAGACAACACAGTATTGAGTGCAGCCATCATCACAGTACTGCAGCCTTTGGATTACTTTGTTCATCCATGATTGAAATTCCACAGCCATTCGACAATTGTCATAGAATGGTACGGTTATGATTAGAGATATTTACATGTGACCTTACGGTGCTCAGTACATCTATCAGCAGAGCACTGTAGCCTTTGATTTAACCTGTTCAATGATGATTTAAATATTATAGCAATTATAGAATAACAAAAGACATATCGATTAACTCTCGAGATATTAGCAATTGTCAGCACGGTAATGAATGCTGCCATCATCACAGAACTGTAGCAGTTGGAAGAGTATTTCCTCTTGTAATGTAAATTCAATAGCAATCCAAGAATAATAAATGTACATTATGTTTAGGCAAGAGATGATTAAAATTGACATTCCGGTACGTAGTATGTACACCAATAAAGCACTGTAGCAGTCGGAGCAACCTGCTCACTGATGATATATATATTTCTACATTTCTAGAATGAACAATGACATGTCCATTATCGCTCGAGGCATTAAAAATTGGTAACACTGTGCTGAGTACAGCCGTCGTCACATTAATGTAACCGTTGTACTAATTTGTTCATTTACGATGAAAGTACGAAAGCAATTCCAGATTAATCAACGTATAGCACAGGTATGTTTAAAGATACTTACAGTTGTCAGAACGTTACCCCGTACATCCATCAACAGATCACAGTAGCCGTTTGATTATTCTGTTCACTAATGATTTATATTAAGTAGAAATCCCAGAATGGTAAAAGAATGATCAATTCTCGCTAGAGGTAATAGCGATTGACGAGACAGTACTAAGAACAGCCATTAACACTATACTCCTGAAGTTAAATATGTCTGTTCAGTAATGATTAAAAATTGATTAGCATTTCCAGGTTGATTCAAAAATCAGTTAGAGCTTATATTAACACTAGACCATAAAGTACATAGTCCTGCGACTAACAGAGCATAATAGATGCTGGATTGAACCGATCAAGTATGACCCAACGTCCTCAGAGCTTCTGTAATAAACAATGCGTACATTAATTGTGGCCAGAGGTATCTTCAGCAGAGAATACGTTATCGAGTACAGTAATCAAGATTGTACAGTAGCCGTTCGGTTAATGACTTCACTGGAGATTTAAATCCTATTGCAATTCTAGAATGGAAAACGGAGGTCAACCATCGCTCGAGAGATCAAGCGTTGAGAGATGCATTGTCCATCGAGATATTAACCGTTGACAGCATAGAATAGGGTTCAGCCGTCATCACAGCAATGTAGCAGTTGGAAAACTTAGCTCACTGATTATGTGAATACGAAAGAGATTCTGGAATAATCGATGCATATTGCGATTATGGCTTAAGACATTTCCAATTGTAGGTATGGCACCTATTACATACACAAATGAAGCGTTTTAGGCAACGGATTAAACTTATCGGTGACGATTTCTGTTGGACAACGATTCTAGAACGGCAAAATACATGTCCACGATCCCTCGAGACGCAAACATTGACAACACTGTACCAAGTAGGGAAATCATCACAGTCAGGTAGACGTTGGAATGCTTTGTTCACTTATGATGTAAACTCGAAAGCGATTCTGGAATAATCAATCTATAGTACGGTTATGGCTTGAGATATTTCAAGTTGTCAGCATTTAGTATATCCACTAGCAGAGCTTTGCAGCTGCTGTGTTACCTCTTCAATGATAACTAAGGTTATATAAATATTCTAGAGTGACCATCGGTAGATCCATTCTCCCCCGAGATATTAACAATTGACGAGATGTACAGAGTTTAGCCATCATCATGGAAATGTAGCCGTTGGGCAACTTTGTTCTCAGATAACGTCAGTTCAAAGTTATTCTAGAATCGTCAAAGTATACTACGGTTATGGCTAGAGATATTTGCAATTGAGGGTACTGCACTTAGTCCATCCGCAAACAAAGTGCTGCATCCGCTGCTTTAATCTCTTCTATGATGACTTAAATTCTATAACAATACTATAATGACAAAATACGGATACAAAGACTCTCGAAATATTAACAATTGACGACAAAGCACTGGTTACAGCCACCATCGCATTATTGTAACGGTTGAATAACTTTGTTCACTGATAATATCAGTTCCAATGCAATTCCAGGATAATCAACGTATAATACGGTTATGGCTACAGATATTTCCAACTGACAGCGCGGTACTTAGTACATCAACCAGCAGAGATCTGCTGTCCCTGTAATAATCTGTCCAGTGCTGAGCTAGATATTATAGCTTTTCTCGAGGGTTAAAATACAGATACATCATGCTTCGAGACATTAACAAACGACAACGCAGTACTGAGTGAAGCCACTGCCACATTAATGTAGCCGTTGTGCTACTTTGTTCACTGATGATATAAATTCGGAAGCAACACTGGAATAATCAATGAATATTACGGTTGTGGCTTGATATACTTCCAAATGACAGTACGGTACCTACTACATCGACCTATATAACACTGTAGCCGTTGGATTCATCGGTTCAATGATGATTTATATCTTATAACAATTCTAGAATGACAAAACACAGGTCCACCGACCCTCGAAATATTAACAATTGTCAACATAGCACAGAGTTCATCCATCATCACAGGAATGTAGCCATTTGAAGACTTTGATCACTGATGATGTAAATTCGAAAGCGATTATGGAATAATCAATGTATAGTTCGTTTATGGCTTGAGATATTTCCAATTACAGTACGGTACTCAGTTCATCCACAAGCAGAGCACTGCAGCCTCTGTGTCATCTGTTCAATGGTATCATATATTTTATAAATATTCTAGAGAGGCAATTGATAGATCCATTACACCTCTATATATTAACAATTGACAACACATTACTGATTACAGCGATCATCACAGTACTGTAGGCGTTGGACTGCATTCCCACTTAATATGTAAATTTGAAAGTCATTCTAAAACATTGAATGTATACTACCGTTATGGCTAGAGGTATCTGCATTTGAGAGTACTGTACATAGTGCATTCACCAGCAAAGCACAGCAGCCGCTGTAAAATATGTTCACTAACGATTTCTATATATACCCATTCTAGAATGACAAAGAGCAGACATATTTTCTCCAGAGGTATTAAAAGTGGACAACAAGTTACTGCGTACAGCAATCATCACAGTAGTGTTACCGTTGAGGAACCTTTTTCACTGGTAACGTCAGTTAAAGCTATTCTAGAATAATCAATGTATACTACGGTTATGGATAGAGAAATTTGCTGTTGAGATCACTGCACTAAGTTCGTCCACCAACAAATCACTGCAGCCGCTGTATTAATCTGTTCAATTATGATACCGATTTCATAGCTATTCTTGAATCACAAATAGCAGAACCTTTATCCCTCAAGGATTTAGCAATTGACGACACAGTACTGAGTAGGGTCATCGTCACATTAGTGTAGCCATGGACTGCTATGTCCACTGACGATGTAAATTCCAATGCAACACTGGAATAATCAACGTACACTACGGTTATGGCTTCAAATACTTAAAATTGAACGAACGGTACACATTTCGTCCTCCAATATAGCACAGTGGCAGCTGGATCATTATGTTCAATGATAATTTAAATTCTGTAGCAATTCTAGAATGACAAAATACAGATCCCGTGACCCTCGATACATTAACAGTTGGCACAACAGTACTGCGTGCTATCACCGTAACAGTGATGTAGACGTTGGACTAACTTGTTCACTGATGCTGTATATTGGAAAGTGACTGTAGAATAACCGCATGTAGATTGCGGTTATGTCTGGCGATATGTACAATTGACAGTACGGCGATTAGTACGTCTACTTAGCAGATCACAGTTGCCGCTGCATTAATTTGATCAATAACGTGTAATAACGTGTAACGCTCACCAACCCTAGAACGAGAAATGCAGATCCATTATCCCTCCAGGCACTGACAAATGGCAACACAGTACTGAGTACATCCATCATCACTTTATTGTAGACGTTGTATAACTTCTATCGCTGGTAATGTAAGTTCCGAAGCAATTCTAGAATAATCAATGTGTAGTGCGGCAGTCTTGAGGCATTTCCAATTCACAGTACGGTACCTGCTACACCTTCCAATATAGCGATGTAGCAGTTTGATTAAGCTGTTCAATGATGATTTAGTTTCAGTAACAGTTCCAGAATGACAAAATACATATCACTGCCGCTCGATACGTTAACAATTGACACCACGGTTCTGAGTGCGGCCATCATATCGGTAATGTTGAAATTGGACTCCTTTATCTACTGATGGTGGAAGCTCCACAGTAATTTTTGGAAAACCTGAGTATAGTGCGTATATGGCTAGGGATAATTGCAATTGACAGTACGGCATTTAGTACGTCTAACAACAGACCACTGTTGCCGTTATAGCAATCGGGTCTCAGGTTGTGCATATTCTATAGCAATTCTAGGACGAGAAATGCAGATCCATTACCTCTCGGGATATTTAGAATTGACTACGCAGTACTGACTGTAGCCATAATCACTGTAATGTAGCCGTTGGAAAACTTCGTCCACTCATTTTGTAGATTCCAGGACAATACTGGTATAACAAATGTATATTATGGTTATGGCTTGATGTATTTACATTTGACTGTACAGTACTTATTTACATCCACCAATATAGCACTGTAGCCGTAGGATTAATCTTTTCAGTAATGATTTAAATTCTATAACAAGGCAAGAATGACAAAATACAGATGCACAGACACTTGAGACATAAGCAATTGACAACTAGGTACTGAGTACAGACATCATAACAATAATGTAGCAGTAGGTCCACTTTTTTTCACTGTTGACGTAAATTCGAAGGTGATTGTTGAGCAATAAATATATAGTACGGCTATTGCTTGAGATATGTACAATGGTTGCTGCGGTGCTTAGTAAACCCACCAGCAGAGCGCTGCGGCAGCCGTATAAACCTGTCCACTCATAATTCCCACTTCATAGTAATTCTAGAATGACAAAAGTCAGATCCATTATCCCTCGAGGTATTAGCAATTG
The DNA here is from genome assembly GCF_001483705.2 of Eufriesea mexicana. Classification (NCBI taxonomy): domain Eukaryota; kingdom Metazoa; phylum Arthropoda; class Insecta; order Hymenoptera; family Apidae; genus Eufriesea; species Eufriesea mexicana. The sequence continues at coordinate 960,251 of NW_016910515.1, forward strand.
ACAACAGTGTACTGAGAACTGCCATCATCACAGAAACGTTGCGGTTGGACTACTGCTTTCGCTGATGGCATTAATTTCAAAGCAATGCTAGAATAATAATGTATATTACGGTTATGGCTTGAGATATTCCAATTGACTTTAAGGTAGACCGTACACCTACCTGCGGAGTTCTTTTGCCGCTGGATTAATGTGTTCAATGATGATTTAGATTCTACTACAATTTTAGAATGAGAAAATAGATACTCATGAACCCTCGAGATATGAGCAATTGACAACACAGAACTAAGTGTAGCCAACATCACAGTAATGTAGCGGTTGGACTACCTTGTCACTGATGATGTAACTTCCAAGGCAACTCTAAGAGAGTCAATATACATTATGGTTAAGCCTTGAGATATTTCCTATTGAAATTACGGTACTTCGCACATTTACAGACAGAGCACAGTTGCAGTTGGATTAATCTGCTCAATGTTGATATAAATTCTATATCAATTTCAGAATGGCAAAATACATGTCCACCATCCCTCGAGATATCAACATTTGACAATGCAGTACCGGCTACAGCCACCATAACATTAATTTCGACGTTGGACGTCCTTGTTCACAGATAATGTAAATTCCTAAGTAATGCAGGAATAACATATGTGTACCACGGTTGTAGCTAGTGAAGTTTACAATACACTGTACCGTAAAGAGTACATTAACCAACATGGCACTGCTGCCGTTGGATTAATTTGGTCACTGAAGATGTATATTCTACAGCAACTCTAGAACGAGATATGGAGGTCCATTATCCCTAGAGATATTAGCAACTGACAACACAGTACTGAGTACAGCTATCATCACAGCATTGTAACGTTTGAACAACGTTGTCCACTGAAAACGTTGGTTCCAAACCAAATCCGGAGTAATCATTGCATATTACGGTTATGGCTTGAGATACTACAAATTGACCTTGCGGTACCTATTACATCCACCAGCAGAGCACTGCTGCTGCTGTATTAATCTATTCAAGGGTGATATCGAATTCATAGCAATTCTAGAGCGACAAATGGCAGACTCCTTAACCTTCATGACCTTATCAATTGACAACAGAGTAATGATGACATTGATTATCATAGTAATGTAGCCGTTGGAATACTTGTCCACTTATGATGCAAGTTCGATACTGACTATAGGATAACATATGTATAGTGCAGTTACGGCTAGCGACGCTTACAGTTGACATCACGGCAGTTACAACATCTTCCAACAGAACATTGATGAGGTTGGATTAATCTGTTCACTGATGACGTATATACCACTGCAATTCTAGAACTGGAATTGCAGATCCGTAAAGCCTCGAGATATTAAAAATAGACAAGACTGTGCTGAGTATAGACATCACCGCGTTATTGTAACGGTTGGATTGCACTGTTCACTGATCATTTCCGTACAATGCAATTTTAGAATAGTCAATGTATACTACGGTTGAGGCTATAGATATTTACAATCGATATAATGATACTTCGTACATCTACCAACAGAGCACGGTTGCCGTCTTATTAAACATATCAATGATCATTTAAATTGTATAACAATACCAGAATGACAAAATTTATATCCACAGACCCTTGGGGAATATGCAATTGACAATAAAGTACTGAGTACAGCCATCGTAACAGTAATGTAGCGGTTGGTCTACTTTTTTCACTGATGATGCAAATTCGAAGGAGATTCTTTAATAATAATTGTATATTGACACTACGGTACCTACTGCATCCACCAGCAGAGCACTGGTACTGCTGTATTAAACTGTTCAATTATGATGTCGAATACATAACAGTTATCCAAGGACAAATGACAGATTCCTTACCCTGAAGATATCAGCAATTGACAACACAGTACTGAGTACAGCCGTCACCATGGTAATGTAGCCGTTGGACAACACTGTAGACTCATGACATAAATTCGAAAGTGATTCTAAAATAATCAATGCATAGCACTGTTATTTCTTGAGATATATCCAATTGACTGTACGGTACTTGGTAAATCCGCCAGCAGAGTACTGCACCCGCTGTATTAATCTGTTGAGTGTTGAATTAGATATTATAGTCATTCTAGAATGACAAAAGGCAGATTTAACATTCTTCGAGGTATTAACAATTGGCAAGAGAGTGCTAACTATAGCCATCATCACAGCCCTATAGCCGTTGGTGTACTTTGGCCACTGATGACGTAAATTCCAAAGCAATTCCAGAATAATCATTTTACATTACGGTTGTGTCCTGAGGTATTTCCAGTTGGCAGTACAGTACTTAATACAACCACCAATACAGCACATTAGGCGATGTATTAAACTTTACAGTGATGATCTATATCTTACAGCGACTCTGGAATGGCGAGATACACGCCCACGGTCCCTCGAGACACGAACAATCGACAGTACAGTACTCAGTACAGCCATCTTCACTGTAATGCAGACGGTGGACTCATTTGTTTAATGTCGATCTAAATTCCAAGGTAACTCTGGAATGACTTATGTATACTACGGTTATGGCGAGCGATAATTACAGTTTGCTGTACGGTAATAAGTACATCCGTCAACAGAGCGCTGCGGCCGCTGTGTTAATCTGTTGAGCGTTGAATTAGATTTTATAGCCTTTGTAAGATGACAAAATACATATTCAACATCCTTCGAGATGTTAACAGTTGACAAGAGAGTGCTAACTATAGCCATCATCACAGCTCTGTAGCCGTTGGCTCACTTTGACCACTGATGATGTAAGTTCGAAAGCGATTCCGAAATAATCAACGTATAGCATGGTTAAAGCTTGAGATACTTCCAATTGAGAGTACGCCACTTAGTATATCCACAAGCAGAGAACTGCAGCCGCTGTGTTTATCTGTTCAATGATAACTAAGGTTTTATAAATATTCTAGAGCGACAAATGGTAGATACCTCGATATTAACAATTTACAACACATTACTGAGTACGGCGATCATCACAGTACTGTAGCCGCTTTAATACTTTGCTCATTGATGACGTAAATTCGAAAGTGATTCTAGAATAATAAGTGCATATTACGGTCATGGCTTGATACATGCCCAATTGATAACACCGTAATTAGTAAATCCACCAGCAGAGCACTGCAGCCGCTCTATCAGCCTGTTAAATGATGCTATCAATTTCATAGCAATTCTGGAATCACAAATAACATATCCATTGACCCTCGAGATATTAGTAATTGACCACGAGGTTCTGAGTAGGTCCGTCAGCACAGTAGTGTATGGCTGAATACCATTTTCGCTTATAATGCCTGTTCTAAGCTATTCTAGAACAATCAATGTATACTACGGTTATGGCTAGAGATATTTGCAATTGAGGCTACTCTATTTAGGACATCCACCAGCAAAGCACTTCACTCGCTGCAGTAATACGTTCACCCATGATTTCTATTTCATACGCATTCTAGAATGGCAAACTACAAATCCCCCTTCCCTCGCTACGTTAACAATTGTCACTACAGTACTGAGTACAGCCAACATGTCAGTACTGTAGATGTTGGACTGCTTTGTTCCCTGATGACGTAAATTCCAAATCAATTCCGGAGAAATCGATGCATATTACGGTTATGGCCCGAGATATTTCCAACTGACACCTGGGTACTTATTACTTCCACCAGTATAGAACAGTAGCCGTCGGATTAATATGTTCAGAGATGATATACATTTTATAGCTACTACAGAATGAGAAAATACAGATCCACTGGCCCTCGAGGTATTGACAATTGACGACACAGTACTGAGTAGAGCCATCATCGAAGTAATGTAGCCGTTGGAATACTTTGTTCACTGATGATGTGAATTCGAAGGTGATTCTAGAATAACCCATGTATAGTGCGATTATGGCAAGTGACATTGACAATTGAAATTATGGCATTTAGTATATCATCCAATAGAATGCTGTTTCCGTTGGACTAAATAGTTCATTGAAGATGTTGTTTCCACGGCAGTTGTAGAATAGAAATTGAAAGTGCATTGTGCCCGGAGATATTAACAATTGACAACACCGTACTGAGCACAGCAATCACCATATTAATGTAGCCGTTGGAATAATATGTTCACTGATGATATAAATTCCAAAGCAGTTTCAGAGTGAACAATGTACCGTACGGGTATGTCTTGAGACATTTCCGATTGACAGTACCGTACATACTACGTCCATGAATATAGAACTGTGGCCGTTGGATTAAACTGTTCAAGGATGATTTAAAGTATATAACAATTCCCGAGAGATAAAATACAGGACCACTATCCACGAGAAAAAAGCAATTGACAACACAGTATTGAGTACAGCCATCATCACGTTTCTGTAGATGTTGGACTTCTCTATTCACTGATGATGTAAGTTCCAATGCACATCTGGAATGACATATGTATACTAGGGCGATGACTTGTGATGTTCGGAATTCAGAGTACGGTAGTTAATACATCTACCAACAGAGCACTGCTGTTGGATTAAATTTGTCAATTAGATTGTATATTCTACAGCAATTCTAGAACGAGAGATGCAGATCCGTTATCCCTCGCTATATTAACATTTGAAAGCCCAGTACTGAGCACGGCCTTCAACACAGTAATGTAGCCGTTGGAAAAATTTGTTCATTGATGATACAAATTCCAAAGCATTTCCGAAGTTATAAGTGTATATTACGGTTCTGGCTTGAGATATTTCAAATTGACTGTACGGTACTTGCTACATCCACGAGTATAGCACCGAAGCCGTTGAATTAATCAGCTGAATGGTGATTTAAACTCTACAACAATTCTAGAACGACAAAATACAGATCCAGTGATTCTCGAGGTTTTGACAATTGACAACACAGTACTGAGTAGAGCCATCATCACCCTCATACAGACGATGGAATACTTTGTTCACTGATGATGCAATTTCCAAAGTACTTCTGGCGTAACCTATGTATTCTACGGTTACGGCAACTGACACTTACAATTGGAAGAACGGCATTTAATACATCTTCCAATAGAACACTCTTGCCGTGGGATTAATCTGTTCACTGGTGATGTATATACCACACCAATCCTAGAACGAGAAATGCACATACTCTGTCCCTTGAGACATTAACAATATATAACACAGTACTGGGTGCTGCCACCGCCACAGTATTGTAACAGTTGAAAAACGTTGTTCACTCATAATGTCAAACCCAAAGTACTTCTGGAATAATAAATATATCGTACTGTAGAGGCTGCAGACACTTCGGACTGACGGCACGGTACTTAGTACATCCACCAGCAGAGCACTGCAGCCACTGTCCTTACATGTTCAGTGATGAATTAAATAGTATAGCTATTTTAGAATGACAAAAGACGGATCCATTATTATTCGAGATATTAACAATTGACAACACAGTACTAATTACAGACATCATCACAGTAATGTAAACGTTGGACTACTTTGTCCACTGATGACGAATATTCCGAAGTAATTATGTAATAATGCATGTATAGTACTGTTATGTCTTGAGAAAATTCCTATTGCCAGTACGGTACATATTATGTCCTCTAGTATAGCACTGCAGCCTTTGGATTAGCCTGTTCAATGATGTTTTAAGTTCTATAAGAATACTAGAATATTAAAACACAGATACACCTACTCTCGAGACATTGACAATTGACGGAACATAATCAGTACAGCCATCACCACAGTAATGTAGGCGTTGGACAGCTTTGTTCACTAACGATGAAAATTCCTTGCAATTCTGGAATAATAATTGTATATAACGGCTATGGTTCGGAATATTTAAAATTGGCCGTACGGCAACTACTACATCCACCGATATGTCACTGTAGTCGTTGAATTAATCTGTCCCATTATGATTGATATCCTACAACAATTCTAGAATGACAAAATACAGATCTACAGACACTCCAAATATTCAGAATTGACAACACAGTAATGATTATGGCTATGATCGTAGTAAAGTAGATGTTGGATTACTTTGTCCTTTAATGATGTAAGTTCCTAGGTATTTCTGCAATAAAATATGTTTACCTCCGCAATGACAAGTGATGTTTAGAATTCACCGTACGGTGATTAGTTCGTCTACGAGCAGAGCACTGTTTCCGTTGTATTAGGATCGTCACTGATTTTTATTATACAGCAATTCTGCAATGAGAAATGCAAATCTATTATCACTCGTGATATTAAGAATTGACAACAGAGTACTGCGAACAGCCATCATTACAGTGTCATAACTGTTGAATAGCACTGCTCACTGATAATGTCAGCTCCAAGGCAATTTTAGAGTAATAAATTCATAGTACGGACATTGCTACAGATACGTCTAACTGAGTGCACACTACTTAGTACATCCACCAGCGGTACACTGCAGCCGCTTTAATAATCCGATCAATGATGATCTATATTTTATAGCTACTCGAAACTTACAAAAGACAGATCCATTATACCTGGAGGAATTGACAATTGACAACACGGTACTGAGAACAGCAACCATCACAGTATGGTAACTGTTGTAGAACGTTGTTCATCGATAATGAAAATTAGGAAGCAATTCTAGGATAATCAGCGGATAGTGCGGATATGGCTAGAGATATTTACAAGTGACATTATGGTACTCAATACATCCACATGCAGATAACTGCAGTCGCAGCATTAATTTGCTCAATGATGATTTAGATGTTATAGCTATTCTAGAATGAAAAAGAAAGGTCAGTCATCCCCGTGATATTTACTATTGACATCACAGTACTGAGTAAAGCCATCATGACAGTAATGTAGACGTTGGAATACTTTGTTCACTGATGATATATACTTCAAAGCAATACTGGCATAATCAATATACACTACTGGTACGCCCTGAGATATTTCCTACTGCCAGAACGGTACTTACTACATCCACCTATATAGCACAGCAGCCGTCGGAATAACCTGCTCAATGATGACTTATATACATTAATAATCCCACAATGTCAAAATACAGATCCACAGACCCTCGGTATATGAACAATTGACATCAAAGTTCTGAGTTCAGTCATCAGCACAGTAATCCTGCCGTTGGACTACTTTGTTCACTGATAATGAAAATTAATAAGTAATTTTGGAATAAAATATGTATCCTACAGTTATGGTTTGTGACGTTAGGAATTCACTGTACGGTAACTAGTACATGTTCCAAGAGAGCACCAATGCCGTTGGATTAATCCGTTCAATGGTGATTTAGGTCTTATAGCTTGTCCTGAATGACAAAAGACATATGCATTATCCCTCGAGATATAAACAATGGCAACATAGTAATGAGTCAAGCCATCACCACAGTAATGCAGCCACTGTACTGCGTTATTCACTGACTATGTAAGTTCGAAGGTAATTCTGGAACAATCAATGCTTAGTGCGGTTCTGGCTTGATGCATTTAAAATTGTCAGTACGGCTCTTATTACATCCACCAATATAGCACAGTCTCCGTTGGACTAAACTATTCTATGATGATTTAAGTTTTATAGCACTTCTAGAATGACAACATACAGGTCCACTATCCCAAAAGGAATTAACAAATGACAAAACAGTACTGAGTACAGCCATTACCACATTATCGAAGCCGATGGACTGCTTTGTCCATTGACGTAAATTCAGGAGCTATTCTGAAATTATCATTGTATATAGCGGTTAATGTTTGAGATGCTCCCAATTTACAGCACGCTGCTTACTGCATCCAACAATATAGCGCTGTAGCCGTTGGGTTACACTGCACAGCGATCATTTAAATTGTATAACATTTCTAGAAAGACAAAATACATGACCACTATCGCACGAGATATTAATTATTGACAACACAGATATGAGTATAACCATCATAAGAGAAATGTAGACGATGTACTACTTTGTTCACTTATGACGCAAACTCCAATGCAATGAAAGAGTGAACAACGTATATTACCGTTATGGCTTCAGATACTTCCAATTGACAATACGGTACTTATAACATCCGCCAATATAGCACTGTAGCCGTTAGATTAATCTGTTCAGTGATGATTTAAATAATATATCAATTCTAGAATAGCAAAATCCAGATCCGCTGTCCACCGAGATGCTAACAATGGACATCGCAGTAATCAGTAGAGCAACCATCACAGTAATGAAGCCGCTGGACAGCTTTGTTCACTCATGACGGAAATTCTAAAGCAACTCTTGAAAAAATCAATTATTGTCTGGTTATGGCTAGTGATAATTACAATTCACAGTAAGGTAATTTGTGCAACTAGCAAGGAAGCACTGTTGCCGTTAGATTAATCTGTTGACTCATGGTGTATATCCCACAGCAATTTTCGCACGAGAAATGCATACCCATTATCCCTCGATATATGAACAAATGTCAACACAGTACTCAGTACGGCCATCGTCATGGTAGTCTAGCCGCGGTACTGCTTTGTTCTCTCATGTAAATTCCATAGCAATTCTGGAATAATCAATGTGTGCTACGGTTATGGCTGAGATATTTCCACCTGGCAGTACAGTCCATATTACATCCAGCAATATAGTACTGTAACCGTTGCATTAATCTGCAGAATAATAACTTGAATTCTATAAACATTCTAAAATGACAAAACACGGATTCCATCAACCTCGAGACATATTCAATTGGCAACACGCTACTGAGTACAGCTATTATCACGCTAATGTAGCCGCTGGTCTGCTTTGTTCTCTGATGTTGTAAATTACAGCGCAATTCTGGAGTAATCAATTTACAGTACGGATATGGCTGGAGATATTTCCAACTCAGGGCACGGTATTTATTACATCCACCAGCAGAGCACTGCAGACGCTGCGTTAATCGGTTCAATGATGATATCCATTCCATGGCAGTTCTGGAATGTCAAAATGCATATCCATCATCCCACGAGATATTAACAAATGAGAACAGAGCACTGAGTACTGTCATCGTCACAGTACTCTAGCCGTTGGACTACTTTGTTGACTGATGTTGTAAATTCCGAAGCAATTCCGGAAGAATCCATGTATACTACGGTTATGGCTGAGTTATTACCAATTGAGTGTAGGGTACCTATTGTGTCCACATGTATTGCACTGTAGCCGCTGGATTAACTTGTTCAATGATAGTTTAAGTTCTATAACAATTCTACGATGGCAAAATACAGGTGCACAGACCGTCCAGATATTAACAGTTGACAACACAATACTGAGTACTGTAACCAACAGCGTAATATAGCCGTTGGACAACTATGTCCACTGTTGATGTACATTCGACGGTGGTTATAGAATAAACTACGTATCGTGCGCATGCGGCATGAGATATATACATTTGAGAGTACCATACATAGCACACTCACGAATACAGCACTGTGGCCGCTAGATTAAACTGTTCAGTGATAATCTATATTCCACAGCAGGTCTTCAACAAGAAATGCGGAGCCATTATCCCTTAAGGCTTTAACAATTGACAACACAGTACTCAGTATTGCCGTCGTCAGAGTACTGTAGCATTTGGACTGCCTTGCTCACTGATGCTGTTAATTCCAAGGCAATTCTGTAATATCTTATTTCTGGTACTGTTATGCCTAGAGACGTTTCCAAATGACAGAACGGTACTTACTACATCCACCAGCGGCTCACTGCAGCATCTGTATTAATCTGTACATTGATGATTTCGAATTCATAGCTATTCTTGAATGTCAAAAGACAGGTCCATTATCCCTTGAAATATTAACAATTGCCAAGTCAGTATTGAGTACAGCCATCATCACAGTACTGTAGCGGTTGGAATTCTTTGACCACAGATGATGTAAATTCCAATGAAATGTCAGAGTAATCAATGCATATCACGGTTATGGCTTGAGATATTTCCAGTTGGCAGTACGGTACTTACTACATCCACCAATATAGCACGGTAGCCGATGGGTTAATATATTCATTGATGATTTATATTGCACAATATATCTAGAACGACAAGGCACAGATCCAATGGCCCTCGAGATATTAACAATAGGGAGCAAACTACTGAGAACAGCAATCATCACAGTAATGTAGCCGTTGGACTGCTTTGTATACTAATAATGTGTATTACAAAGCAATTCTGGAAAAATTAATGTATGTCACAACTATGGCTTAAGAAACTTCCATGCGGCTGTACGTTACATATTACATCCATTAATATAGCACTGCATCCACTGTACTAACCTGTTCAATGGTAACATCTGTTTCACAGCAATACTTGAATGGCAAAAGACTGATACATTATCCATTGAGGTATTAACAATATACAACACAGTACCGAGTACAGCCATCGTCACGGTACTGAAGCGGTTGGACTGTTTCCTTCACAGAAGATGTAAATTCCAAAGCAATTTCGAAATAATCAATATATATTACGGTTCTGTATTGAGATATTTTCAATCGGCTGTACGGTACTAACTACACATACCAATATTGCACTGTAGCCGTTGGTTTTATTTGTTCAATGACAATTTAAACCTTATAACAATAGTAGAATGGCAAAGCACAAGTCCGCTGACCCTCGAAACGTTAACAGTTGACAACACAGTACTGAGTACAGCCATTATCAGAGTAATTTAGGCGTTGGACTACTATGTATACTGATAATGTAAATTCGAATGTGTATCTAGAATTACCTGTGCACAGTGCTTTCGCGGCTTGAGGTATATCCAATTGACAGTACGTAACTTATAACATCCACCAATATCTCACTGTAGACGTTGGATAAAGGTGTTCAATGATGATGCATATCCCACGGAATCTCTAGAACGAGAAATAGATATACATTATCCCTGAGGTATTATCCATGGACAACACAGTACTGAGTACAACCGTGATCACAGTATTGCAGCCATCATATAACATTGTTCACTGATAATGTGAATTCCAAGGCAATAATAGAATGGGCGGCTATGTCTTGAGATATTTGCAATTTGCAGTACGGTACCTACTATATGCACAAATGTAGCTCTGTTGCCGTTGGCATAATCTGTTCAATGATGATTTAATTTCTACAACAATCCTAGAATGACAAAACTCTGATCCACTGATCCTTGAGATATTTATCATTGACGACACAGTACTGGGTAAGGCCATCATCACATTTATGTGGACGATGGAATACCTTGTTCACTGACGATGTAAGTTCGAAAGCGATTCCGGAATAACCTATGCATATAGCGGTTTTGTCTAGTGATGTCTACGATTAACAGTACGCCATTTAGTACATCTACCAACTGAGCACTGTAGCCAGTGGGTTAAATTGGTCACTGAATATGTATATTATATTGCAATTGTGGAAGGAAGTATGAATGACCATCTTCCCTCGATAAAGTTACAATTGACAACACGGCACTGAATGCAGCCCTCATCACAGTAATGTAGCTGTTAGGCTACTTTGTGCACTGATGATGTAGGTTAGATTGTGATTCTAGAATACCAGCGTATAGTGCGCCTGTGACCATTGATGTTTACTATTGTCATTACGGCATTTAGTACCTCCACCAAAAGAGCACTGCAGCCGCTGTATTTATCTGTTCAGTGATGATCTAGGTTTTGTAGCAATTCTAGAATGACAATGGACAAATCCATTATCCTTCGGGATATTAGCGAATGACAACATAGTGCTGAGTACAGCCATCATCACAATGCTGTCGCAGATTGGCTGCTTTGTACGAATATGATATAAATTCTAAGGCAACTCTGGTATAACCAATTTATGTTACGGTTATGCCTAGAGATATCTCCAACTGACAGTACTGTACTTATTACATCCACCAATTTAGCACTGTAACCGGTGGATGAATATGTTAACAGATGATGTATATACTACAGCACTACTAGAACGAGAAATACAGATCCACTTCCCTCGAAATATTGAAAGGCGTCTATACAGTACCGAGCACAGCCAACATCACCGCAATGTAGACATTGGACTGCTTTGTTCACTGATGATGCAAATTACAAAGCAATTCTGGAATAATCAATGTATATTACTGTTAGGTCTTCAGATATTACCAACTGACAGTACGCTACATAGTACATCCACTAGCAGAGCACCGCAGTCGTCGTATTAATCTGTTCAATGCTGATTCAAATTCTATACCAATTCTAGAATGACAAAATACATATCCAGCGGCCCTCGACAAATTAACAATTGACAACGCAATACTGAGTGCTGCCGTCATTACAGTACTGTAGTCGTTGGAATACTTCGTTAACTGATGATGTAAATTCCAAGGAATTTCTGGAATTATCAATCTACGTTATGTCTATGTTTGGAGACATTTCCAATTGATAGGACGGTACCTACTACATCTGCCAATATAGCACTGTAGGCGCTGGATTAATCAGTACAGCGACGGTTTAAATTCTATAACTATTATACAATGACAAAATACATATCCTGTGACCCTCGAGATATTAACATATGACAACACAGTACAGGGTACAGCCATCGTCACTGTAATGTAGCCGTTCAACTACTTTGCTCTCTGATGTAGTAATTTCGAAATTAGTTTTAGAATAACTTATGTACAGTGCGGTTATGGCTGGTGTCATTTACATTTGACAGTACGGCAATTAGTACATATATCAACAAAGCACCTTTGTCGCTAGATTTGTATGTCCATTGATTATATATATTCTACAGCCATTGTAGAACGGGAAGTACAGATCCATTACAACTCGAGACATTAGCAATATATGACACAGTACAGAATACTGCATTCATTATTGCATTGTAAAGGTTGAACAACATTATTCACAGATAATGTCAGTTCCGAAGCAATCCTAGAATAATCAGTATACACTACGGTTATGGATATGTACAATTGGTAGTGCGTTACTTCCTACACCTACCAACACAGTCCTCCTGCCTATGGATTAATTTGTTCAATGATGAATTACATTCTATTACATTTCTAGAATGACAAAATACAGATCCATTAGCCCTCGCGATGTTAGCAATTGACAACATGGTACTGAGTGCAGGCATAATCACAGTAATGTAGCTGTTGGAATACTTTGTGCACTAATGTTGTAAATTCGTGAGTAATTCTAGAATAACTTACGTACTGTGCGATTGTGTCTAGTGAAACATACAATTGCGGCGATTGTTACATATACCAACAGCGTACAGATGCCGTTGGATTAATCTGTCCAATGATGGTTTATATCCTATAACAATTCCGGGATGACAAAATACAGATCCATTGTCCCTCAAAATATCAACAATGACAACACCGTACTGTGTACAGCCATTACCACAGTATTGTTTACGTTGGAATACTGTGTTCACTGATGATGTTATTTCCAAAGCAATTCCGGAATAACCTATGTATAATACGGTTGTGCCTAGTGATATTTACCGTTCACAGTACGGTAAATAGTACATCTACCAACAAAGCACAGTCACCGTTGGATCAAATAGTTTACTGGAGATTTATATTCTACAGCAAATGTAGAATAGAAAATGAAGGTCCATTATCCCTCGAGAAATTAACAATTGGCGACATATTAATGGCTACAGCAATCATCACAATTCTGTAGCCGCTGCACTACTTTTTCACTGATGATATAAATTCCATAGCAATTCTGTAACAATCAACGTATAGTACTGTTAAGGCTTGAGATTTTTTCAATTGCCTGTACGGTACTTATTACATACAAGAATATAGCACTGTAGGCGATAGATTAAACTGTTCAATGGTGATTTATGTTATCTAATGGCTCTAGAATGACAAACTTCAGGTCCACTATTCCTCGAGATAACAGCCATTGACAGCACTGTTCAGTGTAAAGCCATCACGGCAGTAATATAGACGTTATACTACCTGGAACACTTATGAAGTGATTTCGAACGTGATTCTAGAATTACCTATGCATATTACCGCTATGGTTACAGATATTTCCTCTTGACAGTACGGTACATAGTACATTCACCAGCAGACCAATGCAGCCGATCTAATAACATGTTCAATGTTGATATATATTATACAGAAATTCTAGAACGACAAAGGGCAGGCCCATTGTCCCTCCAGATATTAACAATTGACAACAGTACAAAGTACAGACATCATAACAGCACGGTTGCCGTTGGAATACTTTGTCCACTGATGATGTGGATTAGAAAGCAATTCTCTATTCATCAATGTATGGTACGGTTATGAATGTAGATATTTCCAGTTGATAGTACAGTCGTTTTCACATCCGCCAACATATCTTTGTATCCGTTGGGTTAATCTGTCCAATGATGATTTAAATTGTATGACAACTCTGGAATGTCAAAATAGAGATCCAGTCACCCTCGGGGCTTTAACAATTGACAGCACAGTACTGAGTACAGCCAGCATCACAGTGAGGTAGCCATTGGTATATTTTGTACTCTGATGATGTAAATTCGAAAGCGATTCTAGAATAACCTATGTATATTGCAGTTATGACTAGCGATATTAACAATTAGCAGTACGACATTTAGTACATCTTCCAACAGAGCGCTGTTGCCGTTGGTATAATATGTTCGCTGACGACATATATTCCTCAGAAGTACTAGAAAGAGAAATGCAGATGCATTATCCCTCGAGCTATTAACATTTGACAAGACGGTGCTGAGCACATCAATCATCACAGCATTGTAACGGTTGAAAAGCTTTGTACACTGATTATGTCAGTTCCAAGCAATTCTGGAATAATCAATGTATACTGCTGTTGTGGCTTGACACATTTCTAATTTGCATTACTGTACGTATTATATCCACCAGTATAGCACCGTGTATGTTCGATTAAACGTTTCAAAGATGATTGGCATTCTATAACAATACCAGAATGACAAGGTACAGGTCCACTCTCTCTCGAAATATTAACAACTAACAACACAGCACACAGTACAGCCATCATCACAGCACTGTAGGCGTTTGATTAGTTATTCACTCAGGATTTAGGTTCTACGGCTGCCCTAGTATAATACTTGTATAGATAAGATATGGCAAGAGGTATTTACAATTGATAGTACAGTACGTAGTACATCTACAAACAGAGCACAGTTGTCGTTGAATTATTCCTTTCACTGATGATTTGAACTCTATCGCAATTTTTCAATGATCAACGGATACATCTTACATCTGTAGTAGTATTGACAAATCACAATACAGTACTGAGCGTAGCCATCTACACAACACTTTAGCAATTGCATTAATCCGTTCGCTGATCGTTTTATTTCTTTAGCAACTGAAGAGTGACAATTAATAATCTGTAGATGGGTGTGCTCTGTAGAGTATTTTCAGTTGCCAAAGTCTCTATCTAAAATTCATCTATACACTGATAGTTGGAGGAATGCAATATAAAATACATGTTTAGAGGAATGGTTAATACAACGGCCGTAGCACTGCTAGTTTCCATACACAGAAGTGCATTTTCATATTCTCGTGACTCCAGGTACATCTGATGGAACCTTTGATCATTCTAGGATGCTGTAGATGTTAAATCTTCCGTGAAAGGATTAATTAAATGGCTATAGCATTATGTAGATGGATATGCTCATTGCCGCATTAACACTTATCAATATTTCTAGCCAAATTTGATCTACCCATTGCTCATTCTAGAATTGCTGTGGAGATAAATGATCAGCGAAAAAATTAGTACAATGGTTATAGCACTGCGTAGACAGCCACACTCAATATTGCATGTTCAATTGTCTATATCTAAAGGGATAATTGTTCTATCCATGGATCGTTCAAGATTAGCAATGGAATAGAGATGACCAGAAGATAAGTTACTGCAATGTGTGTTTTACTTTGTTGATTGCTATACTCAATAGCGTATTTCTCATTTTTAATAGCTCTAGCTATAACTGATTCACACTTTGATCATTCTCGAACTGCTGTAGAGCTATTATTATCAGTGAACAGATTAATCTTACATCTTGACTGCTCTGTTGGTGTATATATTAATTACCGTACTGTCAATTGTAAATGTCTCTAGCCATACCCGATACACACGTTGATAATTGTGGAGCTGCTGCGTAATACGTATCATCAGTGGACAGATAATTCCAACGGCTACAGTACTGTGATGATGGCTGTAGTCAGTACCCTCTTGCCAATTGTTAACGTCTCGATCGATAATTGATCGCACACTTCTCATTCTGGAAATGCTACAGGATTTAGACCTTCCTTAAAAAGATCAATACAACGGTTGCAGTCGAGAGTTAGTTTACTCTTAGTACTCTGTATTGTACTCTCGTAGCTCATTTTCTCGAGCGGCAATTGATCCTTCGTTCGTCATTCCAGAAATGCAGCAGAATTTAAATGCTCAGTGAATAGATTCATCCAACTGCTGGAGTACTGCGTTGATGAATGCACTTTGCGCTGTACTGACATCTGTCAATATCTCTAGGGGTAATTAGTCCATAAATTAATCATTCTAGAATTTATATAGAACTTAGGTGATCTGCGAACAGATTAAAGCAATGAACGTGGTACTGTTTATATTTCAAGTCTCAATGCTGTATCTTCAATTGTTGGTACCTTTAGTGACAATTGATAATACTAGCATAGCAATATAGGTTAGATCAGGTAGGGATAGGTTGATGCAATGGCTTCTGTACTTCGTCGATAGCTGGAGCGTGTACTGT
The DNA here is from genome assembly GCF_001483705.2 of Eufriesea mexicana. Classification (NCBI taxonomy): domain Eukaryota; kingdom Metazoa; phylum Arthropoda; class Insecta; order Hymenoptera; family Apidae; genus Eufriesea; species Eufriesea mexicana. Next base: position 976,917 of record NW_016910515.1, read on the forward strand.
ACTACCGGTTGTTAATGTTTACTGATACAACAGATTTACACCTTGATCAATCTAGACCTGTCATAGAATACAAATCGCCAGTGAAATTAAAACCATCAATGAACATGCTAATCCAAAGGCAACAGTACCGTGATGATGGCTATATTCAGTTCTGCTTTATCGAATGCTTATGACTCGAGCGACATTGGATCCGTCTCTTGTCACACTGGAATTGCTATAGAATATAAATCGTCAGTGGACCGATTATTCCAGCAGCAACTGGTGCCCTGCTGAACGTATTGATCCTGCTACAATTCCTAGCAGGAGTTTAAATCATGGGTGGACAGATTAATTCAATGGCTACTGTACTGAGATGATCGTTGTACTTATTTCCGTCTTGTTAATTGCTAATACCTCGGGCGATAATGGATCTGTCTTTGTCATTCTAGAATTGCTATAGAATTTAAAACATAATTGTGGGGACCTTTCCAAAGGCAACAGTGCTCTGCTGGTGTATTTACAAAGCATCGTACTGCCAATTGTAAGTATCCTTTGCTATATCTGACCTATGCATTGATTATGCTAGAAATGTTGTGGAAATTATATTATCAGTGAACAAATTATTCCAACGGATGCAGTACAGTGACTATGGCTGTACTGAGTACTGCATTTTCGAGTGTTTATATCCCGAGCGATAATGGATCAGTCTTCTTTTCACTATTTAATTGCTATAGAATTTTAATCCTCAGTGTGGACATTTATCCAACAGCTACAGTGTTCTGTTGGTGGATGTACTATGCACCGTACTGTCAATAGTAAATGTCTCTGGCTATGTTAGAGTTACTGATGAATACAGACCATCAGTGGATAAATTGATCGAACAGCTACAGTACAGTGATGATGGTTGCACTCACTACTGTCTTGTTAATTGTTAATATCTCGTGCTACAGTGAATTTGCCCTTAGTCACTCTAAAATAGCTTTAGAATTTTTATCGTCGTTTAAGTAGGTCGGTGCAACGGCTACAGTGCCCTGTCAATGGCTATACTCAGTACTGTATTGACGTATGTCAATGTCTCCAACCAAAGTTGCAGAGTCCAGTGGTTATTCTACAATTGCTAAAGAAATATGATGATCAGCGAGCAGACTAATTCAATGGATATATTATTGTGAAGATGGCTACACTCGATACTGCATTGTCATTTGTCAATATGACTACCGATATATGGTCTATCCGCTTATCATTCCTGCGTTGCTATAGAGTTAAATTATCATTGAACAGATTAATTTAAAAGCTCAGTACTGTGGTGGTGGCCGTTCTCAATACTGTATTGAAGAGTGTCAATGTCGCGAGCGACAATCGCTCTATCCATTGATCACTATACAATTGTTGAGGACCTTATATGATCAGGGAACAGATTACATCAATTGCTACAGTATCGTGTTGTTGGCTACACTAATTTCTGTATTGACAATTATTAACACCACTACAGATTATTGATATATCCATTTATCATTCTCTAAACTTTACAGATACTAAGTATTCAGAGAGCAGATTAATCAAACGACTGCAATACTGTGATGATGGCTGTACTCAATGCTGTGTTGTCAACTGTTTATATCTCGAGCGATAGTCGATCTATACCATCTATATCTATATCTTGCTATAGAATCTAAATCGCCTGTGAATTCATTGATCAAAGGACAGCATGGCTCTGTCGATGGCTACACTCAGTAGAGTATAGGCATATGTCAATGTTGTCAGCGACAGGTGCTCTTTCTTCAATTGCTGAAGAACTTACACGATCACCGGACACGTTAATTAACTGGCTATACTATTGTGAATATCGCTACACACTGTACTGTATTGGCATTGGGCGATAGCACAACCGATATTTGATATACGCATGGAACATTCCAGAGTTGCTATAGAGCTTGCATCATCAGTGATCAGATTGTTCCAACGGCTACATTGTCTTATTGGTGGAGTTACTTAAACACCGTACTGCCAATTGTAAATGTCTAGCCATAACTGATCTGTAAATACATACTGCTAGAATTGCTGCGGAATTAAATCACCAGTGGACAAATTAATCCAACGGCTACAGAATATCGATGGTGGCACTACTTAGAACTGTTTTTCAAATTTTTAGTGTCCCGTGCGATAATGGACATATCTTTTGTCATTCAAGAATTACTATAGAAATTAGGGCATCAGTGACCTGGTTGAACAAACGGCCACAGTGTCCTGTTTATGGCCATCCTCAGTTCTGTATTGATATATAGCTATTCCTCGAGCTACAGTTTGTCAGCCCATAGATCAATCTGCAATTGCTGATGGTCTCAGATGATCAGCGGACAGATTATTTCAGTTGCTATTGTATTGTGTACATGCCTGCGGTCAGTAATGTATTGCCATCTGTGAATATTACTGCCTATAATTGATCTATGCATTGATCATCTTTGAACTAAGATATATCGTGAATGATCACAGAATAGGTTTATACGATGGCTGTCGAAATGTGTTGTTGTCTTTACTCGGTACTGTGTTGTCAACTGTCACTATACCATGCGATTATTTATCTATCCAATGGTTCTTTATGAACAGCAGTATAATATAAATGATCAAAGGTTTGTTTCATACAGTGGCTGTAGAAATGTGATCATGGATCTTTTCAGTAGGGTACTGTCAATTGTCAATATCCCTATAGTTAATTGATCCTTCTACTGGCCATTCTAGTATTGGCGTAGAAATTATATGATCACTGAATCGACTAATTCATTGGATACAATAATGTGAAGAAGGCTAAAACCAGTACTTTAGTGTCATTTGTCCGCATCTCTAGCGATGCTTGATGTGTCCCATTAATCTTCCTAGAACTGCTGTCAAACGGAGGTGACCTGCGAATAGATGAACCCAGTGGATGTAGAAATTTTTAAGTTGCTATACTCAGTACTGTCATTTCAATTGTTAGTGTGTCTAGCGATAATTGATCTATCCAATGATCAGTCTGGAATTGTTACATAACTGGGATGAACAGAGTATAGGTTAATGCAATGTTTGTTGAACGTTTTCATGGGTATGCTCAGTAGTGCATTGTCAATTGATAATATCTCCAGTTGTAATTAACCTAACCTTTCAAAAATCTAGAGTTTCTATGTATTCCAGGTAGTCAGTGTATAGGTTAATCCAACTGCTATAGTATTGTCTTGACGCTTGCACTCAATACTGTATTGTCAATCCTCAACATCTCTAGTGTTTGTTGGTGCATCAATTGATCATTCTGGAATACCTGTTGAACATATATGATCAGTAGAAGGACTACTGCAATGGCTATAGTAATCCGCAGATGGCTACACTCGCACTCTGCTGTCATTTGCCAATGCCTATAGCGACAATTGCTCTATCAAAGGGTAATGCTACAATTGCTGAAGAACGTAGATAACAACCGAATAGATTATGGCAATGGTAATGGTAGTTTGTACACAACTGCACTCTGTACCGTACTGTCATATGTCAATGTCTCCTGAGGCAATTGCTCTATCCATTGATCTTTCTACAATTGTTGAAGAACACAGATAATCAGCGAACAGATCAATCCAATTGCTATACTGTTATGCAGACGACTACAATTAGTACTGTACTGCCTACTGTCTATACCTCTACCGATATTCAATCTATCCACTGTCATTCTAGAATCGTCGCAGGGTCCAAATAGTCAATGAATAGGTTAATCCAACGCCTACAATGCTCTGTTTATGGATGTAACGAGCACCGTACTGCAAGTTGTAAATATACCGAACCATAAACGTACAATACACTAATTACTCTTGTAATGCTGTGGAATACACATCATCGATCAACAAATAAATCCAACGGGTACGGTATGGTGGTGATGGTTATACTCAGTACTGTGTTGTCAATTGTTAACATTTCGAGAATTAACGGATCTGTGCTATGTCATTTTGGAATTGCTATAGAATTTAGATCATAAGTGAACAAGGTTGTACAGTGATGATGGCTGTATTCGGTATTGTGTTGTCTACTGTTAATATCTCGAGGGATACTGGATATGTATTTTGTCATTATAGAATTGTTATAGAATCTAAACCTTCATTTGGCAGACTATAATGGTGAAGGTAATATGTACTTTACTGTCAATTGAAAATATCTCTAGTCATAAATGAACTATACATTGACTATTCTAGAATTTCTCTGGAATTTGTATAAATAGTGAACAACGTAGTACAACGGCTACATTACTACCATGATTGCTATACTCAGTACTGTGTTGTCGAATGTTAATATCTCGATGGACAATGGACGTTCATTACTCATTCTAGAGCTGATATAGGGTAAACAACAACTGTGAACATATTAATCAAACAGCATGAGTGCTATGATGACAGATGTAATATGTAACGTACTGTCAATTGTGGATATCACTAATCATAACCGCACCACACATAGCTTATTCTAGTTACTTTGGAATCTACATCACCAGTGGACAATGTATTTCAACGGCAACATTACTGTCATGACGTCAGTGCTCAATACTGTGTTTTGAATTGTTAATATCTCAAGAGATAATTGATATGTCCTTTACCATTGTGGAATTGTAATTAATTATAAATCATCATTGAGCAGATAAATGCAAGGGCTGCAGTGCACTACTGGTGGATGTACCGAGTACCGTGCTGTCAGTTGGAAATATCCCTAGCCGTAACCGTACTATGCGCTGGTTATTCCTGAATTGCATTGGGATTTGTATCATCGATGGGCAAACTAATCCAACGGCTACAGTACTATGATGATGGCTGCATGCTGTACTGTGTTAACCATTGCTAAACACTCACATGTTAATCGATAACCTCGTTGTCATTCTAGATTTGCTGTAATATCTAAATCATCATTGAACAGATTAATCCAGCAGTCTCTCTGCTATGCTGGTCGATGCACTAAGTACCATACCGTCAATTGTAGATATCTCTAGCCATGACCGGCGTATGCAGCGATTATTCTAGAATTGCATTGGAAAATACATTACAGTGAACTTTGTAATACAGCGGCTATAATACTGTGACGTTGGCTGTACGCAGTACGGTGTTGTCAATTGTTAATACCTCCATGGACTGTGGACTCGCATTACTCATCATAAAATTGCTGTAGAATATATATCACCTGTGAAAAGTTTAATCAGACATCTGCAGTACTTTGGTGGTACTTATGCTCAGTATTTTGTTGTCACTTGTTAATATCTCGAGTGATAATGGATCTGTATCTTCTCTTTCCAGAATTCTCATGGAATTTAAATCATCATTGAACATATTAATCCAACGGTTGCAATGCACTGATGGCGGATGTGAAACGCACCGTACTATCAACTGTAAATACCACTAGCCGTAATCGTTCTATACGTTTGTGTCTAAAATGGAAGTATATGAGTAGATGAAGAGTGCAAATGGTATTGAATTATAGTTATCATTACCTTCGTTCTATATAGTTTCCCTATGAATAGTTTCATCGCTGGCTTTGCCTGATATGAATATTTATATGTAGATGAATGATTGAATTAAGACAAACTTTGCAGTATATATTCCCGCATAGGTGGTATTTAATTTTACTTCAATCTATATGTGCAGGTACCACAGAAAGAAGTGGATCTGTAAACCTGAAATAAAAATATTTTCGTGGAATCAAAAGATTTAGTTAATGCCGTGGAACGGTATTTCTCGGTATTATTAAATATATAAGTTGACATAGACTGCAGTTGAGATGTTCGTGATAGTGGAGTATATAACTTAGGCTAGACTTCTTTAACATAGTGTGTAGATATGTATGAAATATTGAGGAATATGTAATTCCATTATTTAGGAAAGAACGTAAGGAAGTGGTTGTATTTTAAATTTAATAGAGTAATGTAATTTCCAGTCTTTTTAGATTACAGCAAAATATTCTTGTTATATCCAAGTTAATTCGGAGGTGATAATTTGGATTCAACCTGAAGTCCATATGTCGGTAAAATTTTACTTAAAAGAGCATAATTGTGTGCTTTAGTATACAATAAGTGTACTCCTCTTCCCTTACAATCGGTTTTCAATAATTTGTAAATATTGCAATACTCCATAATTCAACGTATTCCGTTTAACCCGGCTCCGGAGTCGATTGATTTCACAACATATTCTACAACTATTAAATTATACAGCAAAATATAAGCAGCTAACTATCTTTCAATATACACACAAATAAAGAATAAAAACGAAATGTCTTTACTGCAATGAATTTCATAAACTGTCACAAATCTGTCATAAATGATCGCTCAGGGTCGCGTGTATTCAAATTCTGTTACGAAATTTTTGAAAACGACATAAGCTCGGAGAACAGACCACTGACACACGAACTACGCCAGATAATAGAACCGAAAATAAATCTAGTATGAAGAAATGATCGCGGTGCAGGAATTCGTGCAATGAAATTTTGGCCATAGTATTATAGGCGGTGTCGACGAAATAAAAATTGTGCACGGTGGATCGGTGTGGAGGATGATAAACAAATACTAACGAAGTACTAACGACAACCGTTACGTAGTATGGGCCCAACTGGACCAACGATTGCGCTGATTCCTCCGATTCTCCTGTGCATGAATTCGTGTGTGTGATATTTTGCATCTTCCTGCAATGCCGTCCATTTCTTTTAGTCCTCCCATTCTCTCCCTCCATTTTTCCCTTTGCAGCCGCATGGCCATGGCAGGTACACGTGACGGAGCTTCACCAGAAGGAATCACGAGAGTCGATGTGTACATGCATGCTCGTGAAAGGATCGAATGTCCCTCCGTCTTCTTTTGCCAGGATTTTATAGTACGTAGGCGTTAATACAAATTTGGTAACGAAGTGCGTGTAAGTGCTACTGGTAAATATGAAAATGTGAAAGATTATCCTTGTCGCCATTTGGGTAGCCATTTAAGAAGGTATTTTGAGAATATTTTATAGGAAAGGAAATTCGATATAATACTGTAGTTAGTATAGTATAAATTGCTTCGATTTTATTATGCATTTTAAGAGAGGAAGCTTGATGGACATATTATAGTGGGTTTAGCACATACACATGAACATAAAATACAGAATGATATTATGGCGACAGGAGCAATGAAATGAGAAATGACGTGAAAATGACAATATAGCTTATTAATTCTTTAAAATCCTTTATTACGTGCTTCCTACGTATACAATTTAACGCAGCCTCACGTTAATTATATGATATTACGTACATCATTTCCTAAGACTCTCGTTGCACTGGGTTAAACGCTGGATTACTGACCACCGAAGCTAGTGCAGTCTTCCGGCTTAGAAACTAAATTTATATCAAGCCATGTGATTTTAGATGAATTAATAAGCCATGGTCGGTACTAATCAAATATAATATCCTCTGCGGTTGATACACTTCATAGCATTAGTCAATATTCCGCTATTTTGTGAAGATAACACTAGCGACTACATTTAAGGGTAGATAACTCTTTTTCGTAGGGAGGTGGGAAACAATTTCTATGTTACAAATTAACACTCGTCTCAAATAAAATATAATATACATAGTGATAATAAAATTGTTCGTCGATTTAATGCCGTTATGTTTCATTAAACATCTTTAAATAATATTCGGATTTCGATATATATAATTCTTAAACGTGCGTTAAAAATTATAATTATTTTCATTACTAGTGGCATAGAAACAAAAGGTTTAACTTCGAAACAATGAAATAATCTGCTTAAAGTTGAAATAAAACTGATCTTAAAATTGATGCAGCGAAACTTTGCTCATACCCGCGAACTGAGAATTCGCTTTAAACTTAAATAGAAGCATACCTTCCTAAAAATATTGGTCAATTGTCTACATAATCATACCCAATAAGTGCAGCTCACTTCTTTTCTCTGATAGCAATACGATTCACGTGTATGCGCAGATTGCGTGTAAAATAGGTCCTGGCAGAAAATGCTCCGTGACTCAGAGATCTAGCAAATTCCCTCTGGACACTGCCTAATTACTTACGTCGATGTAGCACACGGTGGACGGTTTTAGATGTAGTTCTGTCCGGAGCACGTCGATCAAGCCACCCCAGACGAGTCCGGGAACGTCAATTCGGCGCGGAAAAAAAGCACGGAGCAGAAGAGGGGAAAAAGGAAGAGAGGAAGGTGATCCAGTGAGTGGTGGCTGAACGGAGGGAGGGAAGGCTTTACTTACACCGGTGAACTTCAGCTTACTTTGGCCGACACCGTGTCCCTCGTAAACAACGGCGCACTCGGTCAGGCATTACGCTTCATCGACATTCCATCCATTCTAAGTATCGTTCCGAGCCGGTATGTCACCTGTTGGTGAACTCCAGGCTCATTAGGGTCGAAATGTCGATCGATTTAGTACGCCGGAAGTTATTACGATCATAAATAAAGCAGTGGGGTTGCGGAAAGGAAGGAAATGTGAAATTTTGGAAGAAAAGATATAAGATGGAGCGGAAATCCCTTTGGTCTCTGTGGAATTTAGAGAGTGCCGTGACATCGCGGAACTGTGGAAGTTGAGGATTGTATCAAGCTTGATAATGCATGTAGAGTGGTTTGGAATATACCTGAGAGGTAATCCTGAGTTGCCATAGCAAGCAAATAACGGACGTACATCAGTTAAACTATTTTAGAGCTCATCATTGCTGAAGATGAGGAGTATTCATTTTGTAATCGAGGTTTTTGGTCACCTCTTGCTTACAAAGAATATTTCCGCCTTTACTCCACATTCGTGGTAGGGTATACCTTCGCAACCCCTCTGTCTTTTCACATTCTCACTGCTGTTTTCTAAGCTTTGCTTTCTTGCTTCGTTTATCTTCGAACCTCCAGCGAAGATTGCTGCAAGTTTTTCAACAGTTTGTCTGGAAACTGACGAAAATTAGAAGGTAGGTTACGATTCATCAAATATCCGAAATATAACTTGCCTGAGAGTACGGGAATGGTATCTGTGACTGTTGTAGCTAAGTTGAAGGATGACAAGGATATAGAATTTATATGCTTGCTTACGAATTTGAAATTGTTAACTAATTAAAGTACATTGCTAATATTAGAACCATCAACCTGCAACGAGTGCCTAAATATCATATACATTATTGATGGCAATTAACCATATGCACTCTACGTTTTTCTGGCCAAGGACGGACAGGATTTCAAAGATTTTCCGTTACAACGCACAGGACAATCCTCGGAGCTGGTATAAGAAATCGTACGGTAATTGACACGAAAAGTTGTATGAATTCAATACCTCGAACACCGTTACATTATTTGGAATTTGACATATTTATAAATATCGATCTGCAAAGTTTTATAAAATGGCGACTGCAGTGCGCCTCACGAGCGCAAATGTTTAAATCGGTATAACGAAATTAAAAGAGCATACACAATTAAGGTCACGATCGAATAAATGTCGATATTAATACAGATGTTGGACAGTGGTAATATTTATTAACAACAACAACATAAATATGTGAGAATGACAGTAAAGTTACGAATCATTTCTCGGCTTACTGCAACGCTCGACACAGTATAGCAATATTACAACCCTATTCGACTTCGACACGTAACTTCACACCTCTTCCAGGCGACAATTACCTTCGACTTCAACTAAAGGTTGTTATGATCATATATGCTCACGCTAATAGTCCGATGCGTTACCCACGGATTCCCGCACTGTCCTGGGCCATGTATATTCGGCCCCCGTTCTTCTGGTAACCTTCGAAAAGGTGCGTCTACATGATGTAAAATGTGCGATACGATGTTTATTTTACAATGAGCAACACCACACTCTCGGCAATTGCTAGGACAATGCATCTAAATCAAGTCATTTTGTCCCCATTGACAGTTCTATTGTTTATAAGCGTTTTACTGTTCTTGTAATTGGTGAAGTATCTATGGAGTCTGTAGAGAATTCGAGTGAGTGCTTTTGATGAAGTATATAAGGTAATTAATTTATAAACATAAATTCTTAGAAATGATTTATCTTGTCAGATTCAGCGAAGGATTTGGTAAAGTTTCATGTGGCACACTGAGTAATTAGTTTAGGGACATAAATTGAAAGCAGAGATTTCCATGCCGTTATTCCCGTATTTCCAATAACGTTAAACTTGGTCTTAACTGATTAATTCGAAAATATGCATCGAAGATATTAGGAGGATTGTTAAAACACGTTTAATACGTTCACTGTATAAGTTTCGAATTCGGACAGCCCTACGAAGCACGTGGTTATGCCACACGTGTGTGGCACAAACTATGATGTATATTGCAGGTTCGCGTAAAGGTATGATGAATAATTGTGCCATTGATAATCTACGCTAATAAACCTTCGTAGGTTAGAGGGTGAAGGTCTGCGACGATGCTATGGATAACATTTTCTAAAATGTATACAGGGTTATTTATATGGGAATGCTGTAATTATGTTCGGTAAAAGTTAAAACCGTCTACAAAGTTCTAAATCTAGGTACACGAAATGGAATTGAAATTCGTAAGTCGTGGTTCCAAATTTTAATAAAGGGATTGATCCGCGAACACCTACCTTTGCAGGAAACAGAAGTTCCTGTCACTATTGACTTATCCGGCCTGCCGCAATTGCACCAAACGGAGAGAAAGTACCTTGGGAAGCGTTCTCGTCCATTGACACAAGGTAGAGTAGTACTGACGTTAATATCAGCTTGACTCGTCCCTCTGAGGTATTCATAATTAGGTAACTCCAGTGAGACGCCGAGGATTGCATTAATCACAACCCACGAGGATTAAGCATTACGGAAATTTGGTTAATGTAACCTATTTTGCCAGGACTCGCGGAAACGCGGTTTTTATCTTGTTCGTGCCAACCATTTCATTGCTGCTAGTAATGTATCGCATAGGCTAAATGTTCCAAAACTATAGTTAATATTAGGTTTGTAATGTATGTAGCTGAAAGTTCAATACCCTATATAGTTAATCGAGGACTTAGTTCGAATAATGCAATTAAGAATTTTGAATTAATGAGACTAATATTAATTTAAAACCCTGATACCCTGTGGCATAATATGTTAAAGAAGTACAGTGGATAATGAGTTTTCATTTCATTAACAGTAAGCACCTTTTAAAATTCATGTTGATAAGTATCTTCGTAGATTACCGGTAACATACGATGAAATGCATACAATAACGGCCTCCGGCTCCTAGTTACAGTAATGTCTTTTAGTGTTGATGTCCTGTCGATAAAAAAAATAGGTGTGAAACACATGCCAAATTTGATATCTTTAATTTCATTGGAAAACTTTCTGACCGCTTTATATTTTCGAAGCTCAAAGGGAACATTGAAAATTTCCAATAGATAGCAAATGTCGTAGACTCTGTATGTAGCATTTAGCTTGGAGTCGTTTTCCTAAAATTGATCTTTGGAAAGCGATACCAGTTGCCAGGAATCACAACGTGGAGGTGGCCACGTATCGGGAATCGACATTCGCCCTAGTGGCGAAAACTGGTGACACCAGTTTCAAAGATATCTAATCTAACTTGGAGCGGAAGAAGTCAAGGTGAAGCCGCTGACACTTTATTGTATTTCGTGTCTTACAAAAAGGGATTCGGATTGGTATACAAATATTTATACTCCACTGACGCAACGCTAATACGCTACATTTCAACAGACTCTAATATTTCTATGTTCTCAAAAATTTGGGGAATCAAATATGAAAAACTGGAGCGGAGAAGAACTACGTCATAATCGCGCCGAGCCTGAACGTGTCCGCAATTATTCAAAAGACCGACTAGCATACGAAGCGTACCCCTGTGTACAAGACGGTCCAGGTTCAGCATCACGATCGGGCCTAGACCACCTCAGCCATGGCCGACCATGCCATGACTTAGCCGTGAGCCAAGGTAGTCCTCTAGCCAATGAAGCTACCAGAGCCGCTACGAGGGACCAGTGAGGCCATTTAGGCGGACATACATTACCTAATCCTACCCCAAGGAGTAGAAATTAATCATCCCAAACGGTATGACCCGATACACATGCCAGATCAACTACAGGCCTATACCCCAGCAGCCTACGACCAGAGCTGCTGAAAAAAAAAAATCCCTCGCCGTACAACAATATCCTCTATCTTGTAACTGGTTGCGTCTAAACGCACGCATCCCTCCTTGATCAAAGAAGTCTACCAGAATAAGTGTTGGAAAAGCTGAATGCTGAAAGGAGAACATACTAATTTTAATATAAACCCAAAAGAGAGCAGAAAAATTGCACGAAGGAAATAGAAGCGAGACGAACAGATACCGCAAACGTTAGCGAAATGGAAGGAATAATCCATCAATGAGGCAGAAACAGCCCATCGATGAAATAAAACAGAAATCGAGATAACAAACAAAGGATGAAATTATCCGGAAGTAGATGTAGTAGAATTCCGAAACGAATCAAGGATGGAGGATGACGTAAAGGTCGAGTGAGGAATGGCTTTCGATTTGTCCGAATATCTAGACCATGTCCACCACTGATCTCCACTCACCACCGCAACACCCCAATGCCACATCCACCTCACCCCCGGCAACCTCTTCGAAATCTTAGAAGTTACTATAAAGACGACAAAACGCCAAGTGACCTCGAGTTCAAACTAGCGAATTCAGATAATAAACCAATAAAGTATGTAGATATGTCCTGGGAACGAACTGATTAGAAAGGGGAACGATGAGACTTATTAAAGGCCACAACGATGTATCAGAATCGAAACGAGAATATAAAACCGAGGAAGGACTGGCTGAGTATTTACTTACCAGAGTCAGCTAGCCCAACACTGACCTTCAGGAAGGTCGCCGGGGTCCTACTGGTGAAGTCCCGGAATTGCCCTGTCCGGACCCCGATGTACCTCGCCCGAGCTCAACCAGGCAAGGACCTGAGAAGTATATGACCCAAAATCGGTTTCCGAAATCGGCAGAGGATTATTGAATTTCGTCGATTTCGCTAGTAACTACTTTTTCTCTATAATAGTCCACATCTTCTAACCTTCTTCTATTTCTATTGTAAATGTATGATTCGGGTTACTTGTCGCCAATAATATCAATTGGATGTTAACAATAAATCAATAATTTGTACAAAATAAATAATACCATTTACGGGTTTTCGAAATTAAGGAATCTTCTTGTACACATGTTATGTTAAGTTAACCGTATTAATTTATATTTGTATGTTTTTCAGTTTGAGGATATATATTTTACCGTTCTATCAATACCGATCATCGTCATAATAATGCTTCTGGCTGGCTTCTTCTTCACAGGAATGAACAGAATGCTCCATTGTGAAGCAAATTCGTACCATATAATAAACTTTTTACAAAAATTCATGAATATTCGTATATATTATGCTCGGAGTGTTATTTCTGAACTCTGATAGCTACTTATAATTATTCAGAAGAAAAAATAATTTCAATTAGGGGCATTGATGAACTCGGGATGCTCTCATCTGACTCGTAAGACAAGAATGGACCCCCTATCGTTCTTACTGCTTACTCTTGTATGAACGCAATTTTTTTTAAACATGAGGATTCTAGAGCCACATAGATTATGCATTCGTCTTTGATAAAGTAAATTCTAAAAGAATTGCCAAACGGTTATCACAGATTTAAGACGTTTAAATTTATTCGACAGTGTATCTCAGAGCTATGTATTCCCTTACCAAAATAATTTAATCAATGATACGAGAAAATTATAATTAAATCTTGTAAGATATCTTCGTTCTATTCATATTTATTACAAATTCATGTACTGAGCGATTTGATATTATCAGTAAACTTAATAATTCATATAATATTTGACCGCAAACTTAATTGGCTGATTAATAATTAAGTAGTAAATGCTATTTTCCTATAGATGGCTTATAATAATGGTAGATCAGTACCCTTATTATCGTTTTGAAATTTTCATAGTTGGTCTTATTTGGAAGTAATGAAGTATTGAAAGGCAAGAAATTTCGGTCCCGATACCATGTTTACCTTCTGTACCTTTAAAATTTATTTACAACCGTCCATCAAGCTGACGAATTAATTATACATTCTGTTCATAGTGCACTCCCTACTTCTTTCGATTAGTATTAGTTATCTTATTTGCACAGTCAGTATATAAAATATTTAAGTATACGTTTCACATATACTTAAACATAGCCAAAGGTCCAACTATTATCTTCCCGTTTCGCTTCAACCTTACACCAGGAACATTTATAATTTAGCAAAGCCTCTCACCGTAGGCTCGGCTTATAACACCCAATGCTCCTCCCTCGGCGTTCTCCATTAAAAAGACTCGTCTGCCCTCATATTCAAAAAAATTTTTCCGAAAAATTTCTCATCTATTCCTCTGAGAGGTGCTCTTCCAATATACATTTTTATATACATAATCACATGACGTTCCATTGCTTATCCAGTTCATATTTCGGCATTTATCCTCGTAATATAACCAGTCCATCATCTACCTAGCCAATGACGTCGAAATAATTCACGAGAAAGTGGATCGATTCTTCCTGCACAGGCATAATCGGGCATTATGGTGGTACCTTCTTGCCGCAACGAAATCAGGAAACGCGAAGGAGAAACTTATCGTTGATGGACAAACGTGCGAGTCTGATAAAACTTATCGTATACCAGTTGGAACAGAACGACTTCGAACGAAGTTGCTCGTAAGTTTTCACGTGTTAGTCAGAAACTCGCACGCTGGTGTCATGACCTTAAGCCTAGATTCGGACCTGCACGTCGAACATCATACGTCAAACCTGTCTTGGCTCTGAAAAACCCAATACAAGTCAAGTGGAACATGAAACCCATGCACTCTACTGGCATTGCTATAATTGAGTAAATAATCTGCATTTCGTTACTTGGTATTCTTACTTTAGGGGATATAAGACGAGAGAGCGTCTATCTATAATTTCCTTTCCTTCCTCAACCAAAATTGTCTGCCTCGAATAGCGATTCACTATGATATCAATACATCATGGTGAATCACAGAAAAATTTTCATGGCGCAATGTATTAAAAAAATTGTATTTGACTATGGTATTAATGAAACAGTTGGCACACTTTTAGAAAATATGTGAATAAGAAGTCGTAAATTCTACGAATCGCAAATTATTGTAAAGATTCACGTGAAACTAAGGCATGCAGGTACTATGGGATGAGGTGTCATGCGAAGGGAAGTGAAGTGATTTTGATAATTAAAAAGTTTATATACGGTAGAATCTAATATAACGAATCTTAGAAAGAGTTAAAGTCTAATTTGAAAAATGCGCTTAAAATAAGTGTGGACATGCACTATAATATTAATGTAGGTAACAGAAACTGTATACTGTTATAAAAATTCGAATGTCGGAACTACGTCGCTTCAAAAATATGATTGAAGGTGGGGGTACAATTAATCTGTGTGTTTTACATTTGTTTACATAGATCCTATTATAACCACCATAGATCCATCACTCATACAAATTATACCTATATTTTTAAAATGAGATATTTACTTGCTTTCTACAATTTTCCTATTATATTCCGTTCCTACCACTGTATTTACATAATACTATATGTATTTTTAATGCTACAGTATTACTTGAAATTATTCCTTACAACATACCTTCACGAACAACTTCTCAACCATTTGCGCACAGCTTGGACCACTAGATCACCGTCGTTGATCTGCATTTGTTATTTGCTCTTATCTTAAGTAACCAGTTAAAATGAGAACACTTAACAAGACAGCACATCAAAGAAACTCGCAAACATCATGAATTCTTTATTTTGAAACGAAATTCTTGCTTTTAGTATATCTCCCAGTGCATACATCTGATTGGATAAGCTATAGATCATATTATTGCGAATGTTTTTAAAGTACAGGGGGTTAATTTTTGTAGCTATTATTGTAACCGACAAGTTTCAAATTTGTCTTATTGCCGGTGCTCCAAAAAGTTTTTTCGCTACATCCGTCTGAGTATAATTCTGCGCTCGCTCTGCATTTGTCCAAGTTCCGTCGCAAAATAAATTGGATTTCATCGATTCGCAGACAGAATCCTCTACGGATGTATATGATTCGGTTACAGTAAATGAGAGGCAATAAAGCATATCGAGATTTCGTTCTTCTAGCGACACACTGTACCGAGGAAACGGTACAACTCTAACTTATTCACAGTTCAGCGAAGGATGGTAAACGAATATGCATTGAGGTGTGTCAGTGAGGTGATTTCTAATAGCAGTGGTCGATTACTCTTGGACAGGTAAAACGAGAATTTGGAAAAGAATGAATTATAAAATTTGCTTATTATCCATTTTTACGTTTTTGAATGCCGCACTTTTAAAGGTTCGTGGATTCGAAGACAATTTCGTATACGCGCTGTGAAATCTCAATCTTGATCCGGTTTCACCGTTATTCGGCAGTTAACCATTGAATACTAGTGTTTCGCACTTAGAAATTGTTTGCCTTACTAATAACTCGATGGAAGTTTTTGGGACTTCTATATCGATATAACTATGCCTCGCGTTTTTTCATTTTTGTTAGATACTCTCGGATAAGTGTGTTTCAACAGTGGAATCGAGACGTAAAATTGATATGCAGACATTTGTGCGAGTGCCTTTTGTTTAGTATTGCTGCTTCCGGTCTAAAACGTATGCCTGAATAAAGTATGCATAATATATGAAGCAATTCAATAAGGATAAGGAAGTATAGATAATCCTCCTCTTGCCTTAATGACAAATATCAAGAATAATTTTGACGTAAAATGAGTAATTTTTAAATAATTATCGAAACAGGAAATCAGGTATTCATTATTTCAACGGGTTTGGTAGTACTGACGTTAAGTTCTATTTCACATAATACGAACTTGGGACATAAGGTTGAGATAACGAG
The DNA here is from genome assembly GCF_001483705.2 of Eufriesea mexicana. Taxonomy (NCBI): domain Eukaryota; kingdom Metazoa; phylum Arthropoda; class Insecta; order Hymenoptera; family Apidae; genus Eufriesea; species Eufriesea mexicana. Next base: position 993,790 of record NW_016910515.1, read on the forward strand.
GTTAAATAAATGTATGATAAGCTTTGTATTGAGGTGTAGATGACTTGGTATTTCCAAAATTCCTTGAGCTAACATTATTTGGTAATGGCTTGAATGTGTGTTGAAGACGAGTCGTGACGATGACTTACGATGCATGGAATTATCCAGTACACGGAAGTACGTCGCGTAGGCTAGTTGTAACTATTTATAACGCCCTAGATATAAACGCATGCATCCCTCGCCGTACAACAATATCCTCTATCTTGTAACTGGTTGCGTCTAAACGCACGCATCCCTCCTTGATCAAAGAAGTCTACCAGAATAAGTGTTGGAAAAGCTGAATGCTGAAAGGAGAACATACTAATTTTAATATAAACCCAAAAGAGAGCAGAAAAATTGCACGAAGGAAATAGAAGCGAGACGAACAGATACCGCAAACGTTAGCGAAATGGAAGGAATAATCCATCAATGAGGCAGAAACAGCCCATCGATGAAATAAAACAGAAATCGAGATAACAAACAAAGGATGAAATTATCCGGAAGTAGATGTAGTAGAATTCCGAAACGAATCAAGGATGGAGGATGACGTAAAGGTCGAGTGAGGAATGGCTTTCGATTTGTCCGAATATCTAGACCATGTCCACCACTGATCTCCACTCACCACCGCAACACCCCAATGCCACATCCACCTCACCCCCGGCAACCTCTTCGAAATCTTAGAAGTTACTATAAAGACGACAAAACGCCAAGTGACCTCGAGTTCAAACTAGCGAATTCAGATAATAAACCAATAAAGTATGTAGATATGTCCTGGGAACGAACTGATTAGAAAGGGGAACGATGAGACTTATTAAAGGCCACAACGATGTATCAGAATCGAAACGAGAATATAAAACCGAGGAAGGACTGGCTGAGTATTTACTTACCAGAGTCAGCTAGCCCAACACTGACCTTCAGGAAGGTCGCCGGGGTCCTACTGGTGAAGTCCCGGAATTGCCCTGTCCGGACCCCGATGTACCTCGCCCGAGCTCAACCAGGCAAGGACCTGAGAAGTATATGACCCAAAATCGGTTTCCGAAATCGGCAGAGGATTATTGAATTTCGTCGATTTCGCTAGTAACTACTTTTTCTCTATAATAGTCCACATCTTCTAACCTTCTTCTATTTCTATTGTAAATGTATGATTCGGGTTACTTGTCGCCAATAATATCAATTGGATGTTAACAATAAATCAATAATTTGTACAAAATAAATAATACCATTTACGGGTTTTCGAAATTAAGGAATCTTCTTGTACACATGTTATGTTAAGTTAACCGTATTAATTTATATTTGTATGTTTTTCAGTTTGAGGATATATATTTTACCGTTCTATCAATACCGATCATCGTCATAATAATGCTTCTGGCTGGCTTCTTCTTCACAGGAATGAACAGAATGCTCCATTGTGAAGCAAATTCGTACCATATAATAAACTTTTTACAAAAATTCATGAATATTCGTATATATTATGCTCGGAGTGTTATTTCTGAACTCTGATAGCTACTTATAATTATTCAGAAGAAAAAATAATTTCAATTAGGGGCATTGATGAACTCGGGATGCTCTCATCTGACTCGTAAGACAAGAATGGACCCCCTATCGTTCTTACTGCTTACTCTTGTATGAACGCAATTTTTTTTAAACATGAGGATTCTAGAGCCACATAGATTATGCATTCGTCTTTGATAAAGTAAATTCTAAAAGAATTGCCAAACGGTTATCACAGATTTAAGACGTTTAAATTTATTCGACAGTGTATCTCAGAGCTATGTATTCCCTTACCAAAATAATTTAATCAATGATACGAGAAAATTATAATTAAATCTTGTAAGATATCTTCGTTCTATTCATATTTATTACAAATTCATGTACTGAGCGATTTGATATTATCAGTAAACTTAATAATTCATATAATATTTGACCGCAAACTTAATTGGCTGATTAATAATTAAGTAGTAAATGCTATTTTCCTATAGATGGCTTATAATAATGGTAGATCAGTACCCTTATTATCGTTTTGAAATTTTCATAGTTGGTCTTATTTGGAAGTAATGAAGTATTGAAAGGCAAGAAATTTCGGTCCCGATACCATGTTTACCTTCTGTACCTTTAAAATTTATTTACAACCGTCCATCAAGCTGACGAATTAATTATACATTCTGTTCATAGTGCACTCCCTACTTCTTTCGATTAGTATTAGTTATCTTATTTGCACAGTCAGTATATAAAATATTTAAGTATACGTTTCACATATACTTAAACATAGCCAAAGGTCCAACTATTATCTTCCCGTTTCGCTTCAACCTTACACCAGGAACATTTATAATTTAGCAAAGCCTCTCACCGTAGGCTCGGCTTATAACACCCAATGCTCCTCCCTCGGCGTTCTCCATTAAAAAGACTCGTCTGCCCTCATATTCAAAAAAATTTTTCCGAAAAATTTCTCATCTATTCCTCTGAGAGGTGCTCTTCCAATATACATTTTTATATACATAATCACATGACGTTCCATTGCTTATCCAGTTCATATTTCGGCATTTATCCTCGTAATATAACCAGTCCATCATCTACCTAGCCAATGACGTCGAAATAATTCACGAGAAAGTGGATCGATTCTTCCTGCACAGGCATAATCGGGCATTATGGTGGTACCTTCTTGCCGCAACGAAATCAGGAAACGCGAAGGAGAAACTTATCGTTGATGGACAAACGTGCGAGTCTGATAAAACTTATCGTATACCAGTTGGAACAGAACGACTTCGAGCGAAGTTGCTCGTAAGTTTTCACGTGTTTGTCAGAAACTCGCACGCTGGTGTCATGACCTTAAGCCTAGATTCGCACCTGCACGTCGAACATCATACGTCAAACCTGTCTTGGCTCTGAAAAACTCAATACAAGTCAAGTGGAATATGAAACCCATGCACTCTACTGGCATTGCTATAATTGAGTAAATAATCTGCATTTCGTTACATGGTATTCTTACTTTAGGGGATATAAGACGAGAGAGCGTCTATCTATAATTTCCTTTCCTTCCTCAACCAAAATTGTCTGCCTCGAATAGCGATTCACTATGATATCAATACATCATGGTGAATCACAGAAAAATTTTCATGGCGCAATGTATTAAAAAAATTGTATTTGACTATGGTATTAATGAAACAGTTGGCACACTTTTAGAAAATATGTGAATAAGAAGTCGTAAATTCTACGAATCGCAAATTATTGTAAAGATTCACGTGAAACTAAGGCATGCAGGTACTATGGGATGAGGTGTCATGCGAAGGGAAGTGAAGTGATTTTGATAATTAAAAAGTTTATATACGGTAGAATCTAATATAACGAATCTTAGAAAGAGTTAAAGTCTAATTTGAAAAATGCGCTTAAAATAAGTGTGGACATGCACTATAATATTAATGTAGGTAACAGAAACTGTATACTGTTATAAAAATTCGAATGTCGGAACTACGTCGCTTCAAAAATATGATTGAAGGTGGGGGTACAATTAATCTGTGTGTTTTACATTTGTTTACATAGATCCTATTATAACCACCATAGATCCATCACTCATACAAATTATACCTATATTTTTAAAATGAGATATTTACTTGCTTTCTACAATTTTCCTATTATATTCCGTTCCTACCACTGTATTTACATAATACTATATGTATTTTTAATGCTACAGTATTACTTGAAATTATTCCTTACAACTTACCTTCACGAACAACTTCTCAACCATTTGCGCACAGCTTGGACCACTAGATCACCGTCGTTGATCTGCATTTGTTATTTGCTCTTATCTTAAGTAACCAGTTAAAATGAGAACACTTAACAAGACAGCACATCAAAGAAACTCGCAAACATCATGAATTCTTTATTTTGAAACGAAATTCTTGCTTTTAGTATATCTCCCAGTGCATACATCTGATTGGATAAGCTATAGATCATATTATTGCGAATGTTTTTAAAGTACAGGGGGTTAATTTTTGTAGCTATTATTGTAACCGACAAGTTTCAAATTTGTCTTATTGCCGGTGCTCCAAAAAGTTTTTTCGCTACATCCGTCTGAGTATAATTCTGCGCTCGCTCTGCATTTGTCCAAGTTCCGTCGCAAAATAAATTGGATTTCATCGATTCGCAGACAGAATCCTCTACGGATGTATATGATTCGGTTACAGTAAATGAGAGGCAATAAAGCATATCGAGATTTCGTTCTTCTAGCGACACACTGTACCGAGGAAACGGTACAACTCTAACTTATTCACAGTTCAGCGAAGGATGGTAAACGAATATGCATTGAGGTGTGTCAGTGAGGTGATTTCTAATAGCAGTGGTCGATTACTCTTGGACAGGTAAAACGAGAATTTGGAAAAGAATGAATTATAAAATTTGCTTATTATCCATTTTTACGTTTTTGAATGCCGCACTTTTAAAGGTTCGTGGATTCGAAGACAATTTCGTATACGCGCTGTGAAATCTCAATCTTGATCCGGTTTCACCGTTATTCGGCAGTTAACCATTGAATACTAGTGTTTCGCACTTAGAAATTGTTTGCCTTACTAATAACTCGATGGAAGTTTTTGGGACTTCTATATCGATATAACTATGCCTCGCGTTTTTCCATTTTTGTTAGATACTCTCGGATAAGTGTGTTTCAACAGTGGAATCGAGACGTAAAATTGATATGCAGACATTTGTGCGAGTGCCTTTTGTTTAGTATTGCTGCTTCCGGTCTAAAACGTATGCCTGAATAAAGTATGCATAATATATGAAGCAATTCAATAAGGATAAGGAAGTATAGATAATCCTCCTCTTGCCTTAATGACAAATATCAAGAATAATTTTGACGTAAAATGAGTAATTTTTAAATAATTATCGAAACAGGAAATCAGGTATTCATTATTTCAACGGGTTTGGTAGTACTGACGTTAAGTTCTATTTCACATAATACGAACTTGGGACATAAGGTTGAGATAACGAGGTTAAATAAATGTATGATAAGCTTTGTATTGAGGTGTAGATGACTTGGTATTTCCAAAATTCCTTGAGCTAACATTATTTGGTAATGTGAATCATTCTTAGGGATCTACTTGTTTCAAAAATACCAGGCACTTAAGAACAGCTAGCTTGTCTGTGATGTTTTTAAAGAAGCAATTAGTGTTATAATTTCAATGAAGGTATCTTTTATTTGACTTCTCTGTTTCGTATTTTTAGTATTTTCAGTCAGGAGCATCTTGTTCGACCGAACGCTTTTTGTGATTCAATAGATATGATGGTATCAGGAGAATGGAATTTTCCAGAAATACCCATTCTCCTTCATTTTCTGAATTTGATACATCTTACCGGTTAAACGAGAATATTCGAATACCTTACGTAGCATAATTATTATTTTAATATTACGATAATTCATTATGGTCTAATGCTGTTAGAGGTAATAATAAAGGTAAATAAAACTAGAATCAACTTATTGGGTTCAAAGATGAAGCTTTGTAAAGAATAGAATTGTAAACACGTTAGATTGAATGAAATTGCTTTCAGTTTACAATTTCCTACGCATTTAATACGGCAAAGGCATATATCCTATTTCCAAATTAAATGTAAAGGCGTAAAATTAACACGCAGTATATTAAATTTTAAATCCGCTTTCCTGCGAATAATGGCTCATAATATCCACCTCCTCTCTTCATTTATAATGAAAGTAACATTTCTTATCGTGAATAATATCCAGTATGAAATTCTTTCATCAGATATGGAATCTAGCTATTCACAGCACGTGATATTTTATAGGAATGCAACAGTGGTATTACACCAAGCTTATCTGGAATATGTTGATTCCCTGCTTATTTGTGTTCATAATAGTCAATTTTCGTTCTTGAGTCCTTAATATATAAATCAGTATATTGGTACGTTATTGGCAGTCTATTAAATGTAATTCTCGTAGTTATTGATAAATTTTGGTAAAGATGTGAAGCAGAGACTGCAGCTACAGTAATGGCAAAATTAACCTACGTTGAAGATAATGAAAATGTTCAATAAAATATGTATCTGAATCTTTGTTCCTCTGGTATTGAAAGTAAGGAACGAGGTTTTCCAAATGGAATGCGTTTTCATTGAATTAATTAATAATACATTTAGTAATAACAGATGAAAGTAATTAAATATCTCTGGGAAGAATATGAATTTTTAAATTTTAGTTAGCAAACCCTTTCTTTAAAAATTCCTTGTTAAATACGAATCTGGAGAAATAGGTGAAGTACAGAACAGAGTATAATATTAAGTTTTAAAATGAAATTCTGACATATTTCCTGCTGTAGCAATTACGCTCACCTTAAAATTAGTTGTTATAAATTATTGTCATTCTGTTGAAAGGATTCTGAAGTTAGAGAAAAATGAAACCGGCTTCAAGATGAACAGGTGGAGATTTATTTCTCAACCAACAGGTTAATAATGTTTTGTTTCGGAACTTTTGTTTGGATATAATCTAACTGTATACTCTGATAATTAATCCTGGCACTGGTACTTACTGGCCTGGTTAATTAAAAGCCCTTACTCTGAATCCACATTTTCATTGGAAAAATTGCCCTCACCCTTCGAACTTAAAGCCTGCGTTCTATATAATATTATTATAAACATACTTCTCTCAAACTCTTTACTAATTTTCAGTATGATGTGTCGGAATAATATTAATCAGAAGAATAAGAATTTAAGTTTTCGATGGTATAATTAAATCGGAGGACACGCATATATCATTTCTCAAAGTAATTCAGTTTTCCTTTCAGCCATCTTTACAAATTTCATCGTTACATAATAAAGTTGAAATAAGAAATGATATAGATTATGACTTGAAAATAACATGCGTACTAGTATTTTTGTTAATCTAAGCAGGAATTTTGCAGGATACGCTAATACTTACATATTATAGTTATAAATATATTTTCTTCTTCATTTCCTATATACCAATTGTTATTTCTTATTACAAGATCTCCAGCTGACAAGACTTCCAAATTTAAATTCCTAAATGGCTATCCCCATAACGTATTGGTCAAAGATTAATTGCTCCCTATAAATTCAACTTACAATGATCAAAGCAGAGGTCCTTCATAGTGATCACTATATTTCCACAGTTACGCACTGTGTCGTAGGAAATGGATGTAGAACTTTCAGCGAGAGTACCATATGAGTTGCTATTCTTCATCTGCTTCATTAAAATAATTACGAAATATATATCTTTAATGTACACTATCCGTCACCGTAAATTCATTCCCCTTGGTTAACGTTTTACTCGTTACTCGTTACACGTTACGTCTACTCTTGATATCTCAAATATTCTAGCTCACTTTATAGCAGAAGAATATGACAGCATTCGAAATACATGTATTTCATGTTCCGGTAAAAGACGTTGTTAGGTATCAGCGTTTAAATTTTATTTTAATTATCACGCTTTTGACTCGATACTTCCACATCAGAAATATGGACGTTTCAAAATTTTGAATTTATGATCTTCGAATAAGGTTTGAATACGAGATTAAATTGTTAATATTAGGAAACGTACATGTTAATGAATATCAATTATAAATAGTTCAGTCTTGCATGAACAGATAGCATGGTCTTAAATGCTAAATAAGTTAAGAAAATGAATTTTAATAAAATGTAAGCAATTAGGTTAGACTTAAATGAATAAGTTATTTAAGGGAATATATCGTTAATCGAATAAGGGAAGTTTACGACGTAAATGAAGGAAACTAAATCGATAGGAGAATGGGTGTTGTTAGTGTACCTTATTTGTCAAGCATAGGAAAACCGATGAATATTAAGCGATACGGCGGTGTATGTAAGGCGCAAAATTTATAATGCAAAACTCACGCTGATTTTTCGCCTCAGGTTCATCGGCGTGAAGTTTCCTCCAAGAATATCCGAAGCCCATCAATGTAACATGACTTGGCAGGCACTCCGCATCAAATGATCGTGCACTGGCTTCCAGCAATTCTCTAGCTACATCCCTTTACGCGATTCTATTTCCTTTTCACCAACTCTTTGTGAAATTTCGAGGCGAAAAATCCATCCGAACGTGCGGGTTAAGATTTCTCAATTTAAATTAAGGCCATTTTACATTTATTTTAAAAATTTGCTTTTAAAAGGTGTATCGGTTAAGGAATATTATCATGTACTTATGCATCGTTACAGTAATTTCTGTTTCTTTTGTGATCTCCAGAAGTTCCAACTTCAATCTAGGAATAACAGGACTTCCTTATCCCAAGGCAAAAATAGTAGTTTCAGAATACTTTAAAATTTATTTCTGGAAAAATGTGGAATGGGTACAATAGTACGTTATAGTGTAGAACTGATGCAGATACTATGAAAAATTTGACACGGAAAGCACAAGTTTAACTCATATTCCTTAAGGAAGAAGTAGTCAAATGTTGCGCAATTATATTCAACAGTCTTTATCCGTTAAGGAACTGAATTACGAATTAGAAAGTTATCTTCAAAGGAGAAGATAGAAATAACCATGAATATTCATTAATGGCGATAATGTATAAACATTGAGATACAAATGCACTAATAGCTTCAATCTTTTCCCACAAAGGATTACCTTCGTTAGGTATCGCCGAATAGCATTCGTAGCAACATTCTTTATCCCTAATGTTGAATAATGACGAATGTTATTTCAGTCGTTTAGAGCATTAATTTCGATATTAGGAAGATTAGTTCAAAGTTTCTTCTCCTCCAATCAGTACTGCATTTTTACAAATGAGTTCCAAATGCGTCGACTATCCTGGATTCCCAATTTTTTCTTATAAAAGTGCTATCCTTTTTCCGATTCTTTGCAATATTCCTCATCAAAAATTCTTTATTACAACGAATTTTAAATTAGTCATATATACCATGGTACTTTCAATATTAAAAAGAATAATTTAAACTTTCTCCCAGAAGAAATGAGTTCCTTTTCGGCACCTGGCATTCTACATCAATTTTTCAATTATAGTTTCATCGATTATTCTCGTTTCCCAATCTTTCCACATAAAAGAACAGTATTCCTTACCCTTTATGTGCAATAATTACGAATTATGAATCCGTCATATCTGGGATAGTGTAGGATAACATTTCAGAAATAAATCACGAATTGGCGGTTGCCAAGAAAAACAACTTATAAACCGGTCAATATTTTCTAGAAGCAAATGGAAAAGTTATTTGGGTAACAAGATTTAAGTTCCAGGCTCTCTATGGTGATGAGAAACGTAGGCTAGGGAAAGTATAAAAGCATGGACCTCGACGACAAGGACCGTGCACTTAGAAATCTATTGTGACCGGCACGAGTGTGAGTCGCTTGGTTCTCGAAAGAGAGTTAGAGTACAGAGCGTCCTTGTTTGTTTTCGTTTGGTTATCTTGGTGCTCCTTCCTTCGTTAAAATTGTTTCATAAATTTTGAGATGGTGTTGTACTGTTATTGTTGTTTTGTCAATTTTTGTTGGCTCAACGCTAGTTTTCGCCATCCTACAATTTAGTAAGTCAGGAATTTAGTGATTTAGAAATTTAGTAAATTCAACATTAAGAATAATAATTTCGAATGTTGGCGAAATGTACTGTATGTAAATACTGGAAGAATGATTATATTACAGTATTTGAAGAAAAATCGGGGTATTAAATAATATGAAATTTTTAACTAAACCATTGTGAGTCGACACTTATTCCATTGTAAGTTTAGCATTAGATGGTAATATTTTTCATTCGTGTAGATATAAGGAATTGGAGGAAATATATTTTTCCTTTATTTGCGATTAGGTAGAAGTACGTGTGAAAGTAAAATATCATGGAGGATAAAAATGGAGATGGAAGTTTTAAATTTGACATGGAACGATCTCTAAACTTTACTTCTTGTAGGTATCGATAAGGTTTGGAGAACATGTAGTAGGGTATATGTAATTCACTTTTTACCTTTATCTTCCCACTCTTTGTTATAACGTCCCTTGTAATGGAGGTTTAATTAAAGTAGCTTTAATTAGGACATTGCTTCCGTTTGATATCCGTTATTTAATTAATACAGTATTATTAAGGAAATTTCGTATCGTCACATGCTTCATTTTAATTTTCATACAGAACTGCGTAATTTTTCGCGCTTTTAAACAAGCAAGGCATTGAGAGGCCAGTAAAGGTAATTTTGAGGCCAGAAAAGCTTGTTTACAGTATCTTATCGTAATTCTACTTAAAACTGCACACAAACACGGTATATATGAATAATACTAATACATCGTACTGCCTGAATAAAGCTCAAAATTGACAATTCTACTTAAAACACAAACACGGTATATATGAATAATACTAATACATCGTACTGCCTGAATAAAGCTCAAAATTGACGAAACCCGCGAAACAAAATGGACATGCATATTCTAGGGAATAACCGTTGCAGCAGAAAGTTCTAGTCAATGATTCCGTCAAAGCCGGCTCGAACGTATTCATTTTCAGCAGTGCAACGAACTCCAGTCACTCATATTTCTTCAAATCGCGCATCTATTCGCGCGTTTCCCCCACGAAGAGAGGAATTAATAATAGATACGACGTTTCGTTTGAAATTTGCTGGAAGGAGGCATCGGATTGTGCATTGTCTAAAGGTAAACGCCGCTATGACGTAGAGTGGAACAGGCTCGCCGGGCACCATGATTCTCGCATGCATGCAAAAGGTAATAGGGCCAAATAATTAGAACAACACTATTATGGAGCACCGTTACCTATTGCTAGTCGCCGGCTCGCGGCGTGTATATTAGGCTCGCCATCTACAATCGGAAGATACCAGTTCATTAGCGTTCGCTGTGCGTCCTGCCGTGACGACATTATTATATTCCGGCGTCGTAAACACGGTATTTGGAACGAATGCACCTTCATAGAGAGAAGTGAGTATCCTGCAACATGTTTCTGCTTTCAATGACTTTCCATTCCATGCAATCAAGTACAAACGTGGATCTACTCTGCCTAAGCCTTTGAGCAGTTATAACTTTGCGAGCAGATGTACGAGAATATCACTTGTGGAACCTGTATAATTAGCAAAGCCGTACTCTTGCGTCCTTCGATCGAATTTTCACTTGGACATCTTGTGGAGGATGACGCAGACGGGTTTTCGGTTAAAAGACTGGGGAAGCCTTAAGAATTCTGCCCCTTCTAGATATTTATTCCTGGGCTACAAATTGGGAAAATTAGACCACTGTAGTAGCGCTGAGGAATATAATATACGACTTTTGACTGCTAGGTAGTTTCTATCGGGATAAATTATTTCACTAAACTTCGAATTTGTTTGCTATTACTTTAAAACACAAGATGGAATTTTACTTATTATGTATGAACGGTGCGTGTTAATGGAATTGCATCCTGTGTATATCCTACCATATAAATTCTTTAATTAGTAACACGTCGCTGGTATACTCATCACTGAGTCCGAAGTTTCTTGGAAACGAAAAATTGCCCATTAACTTTTATGGTGTGACTTCAGTGTGACTTCAGTTTCCCAAACCGTAGTTGAACGAAATGCAGAAAAGACATTTTTTCTATTGAAAATATCAGTGTTCCCATTTTTACCAATTTTCTGCATGAAACTGTCTCTGTCTTCTACAGTAAGACAGTATCAATAAAAATTCAATACCGGGATGCGAAAATAAGGCTCACGAAAGTATGCAAACTGCAAACATAGGAGCGCATGGCGCTAACCGCTTACGCTACGATAACGGGTCTATATCGTCATGACTTTCTCACACTAAATCTCATAAATATCAATTGCACTCGCATTAGGCTGAAATTATATGGAGCGTATACTAAGGCGCGCGAAATTTGAATAAATCCAAAAATTGACAAGGTTCTATTTAGAATAAAATGAGTACGTAAGTTGCCAATTAAAATTTACTGACATGGACATGCTCAGTTCCTCGTAATTATATCAGGTTTTAAGGACTTAAGAGAGCACTGGTATAAAACTAGCATTAACTCGAATATTAAACCTACCGAAGTTCAATTCCAAAACCATTTCCAAACCTTTTACTTGACATTCCCCATTGAATCGATCATTGCTTTGGTCACATGATTGCGTGACATTGCGTCCAATATAAGTTAAATGAATTTTGCTACATTCTTTCAAATTGCTCTTTCCTTTTCTCATCCGTGGTTCAATTATCCTGTGCTAGGTTTAGCGTTAAATGCATAATGACGGTGCGTGGAAAGTCGGAATGAATTAATTCCACGCACTAATTAGTACCCGATACATCGTACATTGCTGCATGAAATTTCGTCGAATTTTCAGCGGGAAATCTTCGAACCCCTATTTTTCCGCAACGAGTGTATCGCCGAGGGCAAAAAGTGTTGAATATGCGCCCGGTCGATGAAACCCGTTCAACGGCCTAATTCCAATTCCTCTGCGATTCCTTGCCAGGATAGAGCTATCTGGCGCTAAACGGAAGTAAGTAACGCGCGTTTGACTGCCCTGGCGACAATGTATTACATTAGCGGCGTCATGCTGCCACAATTTCAACATTCTCCATGCAAACGGGCGCGTGAATGAATATACACGGTTTCGCGGGTTCGACTCGTATGCTTTTGGCACTCGCTCCAGACGGAGAGACAAGAAACCGAACAGATGCTTCAACGGGCAGGAGTACCAGAACTGGCTACACATTCGATATCGCGGAGCCATCGATATGATCTTCCTTGCGTTAAAGATGCCACCGGCAACCTTTCCCTTCATATTCTTGGAAGTTTTTGCATTCATTTCCGTCCTATCGTACAGGGTTGTTTGTTATGGGATGATTTGGTTATGCACATGGCTTGGATTTATTGCTGGATACGTGGTTCTCGGTAACCTTGCTATATGCATCGACGAGTTATGCCATTCGTTATTTTAATTAATGTTGGCTGGTAGACAGGATTTGCTGTTCAAGTTGTTTTTCCACAGTATTTTAATAATTCGGTTTAAATAACTTGAAACACTGGTTAACTAGGTAGTCTAATATGGTTTGGTCGGTGGCATGAACTAATGCTCAGTATCGTAGCTACTAATAATGTCTAGTTTATTTATGTATTGCTTTATCTATTTGGGGGTAACCGATCAGAAACATTGCAAGATAATTAATGCAGTGAGGCACAAAGTTAGCGGTAACAAGGGAAAACAAAAATAAAACAAGGAAATATAGATAAGAGTGAAAATATACAAATATGCAAAGAGGCGAGATGCGTATAAGTATAAGAGAAAAAGTATTTTCTACAGAGAGGTGCGGCGCAACAGCTGTTTTATAGTGTGAAGGGATTGGCCGAATGGATATAAGGTAGAATAGGTATTGTTAACAATAATAATGATTACATTAGTGACTGAGTGGTATACAAAAGCAGATTTATGGTTTGCTAATGATGAAGGTAGTATCGTCCTGAATAAAAAGTTGGAACATTGATTGAGGATTTTTTCAATGTATCAGAACAATGTACTGGGCTATTGCGCACTTTATAAGCAAAAAGTATGCCAGAGGTTTCCCTCGTTAGTTTTAACGTCGTTAAATCGGGTGATGACGGTATGATGTCTTAGGTATGATACCAAACTAACTTGGGCTGTCCAATATGTCGTGAAGCTAATCATAATGACAGGTACCGTACTGTTCCTAAAGAGCTTGTATGCCATTTAATGCAAGGTACCCAGAATCTCAGAATCCTTTGCTAGATAGCTTGGAATACTGTTAAATTCGTTGCTTTGATTTATGTTCTTAATTAAATTGAATACGCTTGTGTATTCTCATTCAATGCTTTGTTATACTATACTAGCTAGCCTAGTTGAATTCCATTCATTCTTCTAAATGGTGTTATACTGTCATTTGGAAAATAACTACTGTTTCCTTCAGAATTATATATTATTGACTAAATTTTTCTATTTTCTTTCAGAATTGATAATAGTTACTAGACTTTAAGAAGTTCTACGTTTTCTGGGACCTATGGAAACTTTAGGATACATATTTTATCACAAGCAAGCTTAGAATTTGAAAGCTCCCTAATGTTACCTTATCTTTACATCTCTCTATAGTATATAAATGTTATAATGCAGCTATCTGTATTATGTCATTTTAATGTAGCCAAATCTCAGTAGATATCTATTCGTATCATACGTAAGCGGTGTACAGAAATACAAATATATTTAAAAACTACGCAGGTATAAACTTCCAAGTCATCCATAGAATTCAAATTTTAATTCTGACCCACATCATGATGAACGTCCATTTGCTTTTCTCAGTATTTAAACGAACTTATATTTATTTCTCAATTAGTTACTTTCCGCTAGAATTACCATGAACGAAAATTGATTTTCCTATATAAAGTGTGATTCTGAATACGAAATTCAGAGAGAAATGGCAATATTGATATTTGAAATTGTTAGCAGATACCCCGTTCAATTTAATTCGTGTCACGGTTAATTCCAGTTTATTCCGTTTGCTTCAACTTATTATAATTGAATTGCATTTCCTAGTCTTTTATGAAAATTATTGAACATTTATGAAAAGAGGCAAGCCTATGCAAGATGAAGATATGAATGCCTCGCAAATGAGAGTTTCGAAGTGCATTGCGCCCGCTTGGATTTAAATGACGAGCGTGCAGCTTGTCCGAATTAAATGAAATTGAGTGCATTTTCTACTTAAAAATCGTCGGCAACTTCCCAGCGGGAATTCGATTTAAATAATATGTAACTGAAACTATAATTGGTATGGTAGGTAATAAAATATGTGTAGCCCACGGCGTGAAGGGTATCATTGAACGTAGGTGAAGTGAAACATAATTACAGGTTATTTAAAGAAATGATTCCAGATAATTAATAATAGCTATCGTTAAAATTTTTAAATGCAATAATTAAAACAATAACTGAAGGTGAAGAATGATTCCTCTGGAGCTGATATGAGCACTTCAAGTATGCAATGAAATACAGAGCAGGAAGAAAATGTATGGCTTCCTCTTCATGCCTGGAGATTTGGAATAAACTAGAATTGTTTTCGAAAACTAGTCGTAATACGTGTAACAATGCGAAGTAATGTACAGTTTATTGGGAGGAAATTTAAACGATGAGGGCCAAGACAAAATTATAGAACCCGTATTTGCAATGAATATTCCCAAGCGAAACAATAAAGAAACATTGAAAATGGTAAAAGATATTCGTATGCAAAACGTACAAACCGATAAATTGCTGTCGCATACGAAACAATCATGGCTATGGAAAATCAGCTGGTAATTTACATAGAAGGATCAGGATAATAATACAAAAGCAATGACAATCGTGGGAGTAAAGTTCACAAATTGAAACCCAAGAATAGTGCATACTCAATTCGAGAAAGGTGACCTCATGTTCCTCGCGATGTGGACATGCTTGTTTAGCTTAAGAAACGACTATGTAGTAATAACTGAAGTGGATGTAACTTCAGGGAAACCTGGAAATGAAGTACTCGTGATTTTCTATTTTCCTTCCACCATAAATGGTAACAACATGAACCCATAAGTACGTTCAAGCAGAGTTTCGAATTGTTACCTGTATATCGCGGAAATTTTTTGAAGCGTAAACGGTTAATAACGATAAGCGTGATACTCAAGCCATCAACATGCCGAGAGGACCATCAATGTGGAGCGAAGGGCGAGGATTGTGGGACGAAAAAAGCGTGATTGGCGCGCGAGCGGGACCAAGATTCTTCCTTCGCAACTATGGCTCCCTCATGCGCTTTGTTCTGGTCGTACGCTGTGCATTCATAAACGGGACACGTCATCTCGGCCTTTACAAGTGGCTTTTGCGCTGGAAAACAAGATGCACGGGGCTCGCGACCTTCCTATAGTATGGTTATAATATGTCCTTTATTTTATCACGCTTATGCTACAGGTTCTAATATTATGGACTACAAGTCCTTTATTCGATCGCTCTTGTGCTATAGGTTCTTTCATTTAATGAGTATGGTACAGTTAATGTGGCGCGCTATACCTGTCAGTAAAGATTGGCAGACGACACAAATTAAATCAAACTGCGCTTAAATTGCATGAAGTGTGCGATATTACAATAATAAGACTATTCAGTGCAGATCTGTAGCGGTAGTAAGACTCTGCAGCAAAAAATCGAAAGCTTTCTTCGCAATTGCAGAAACTATAATTAAATTGCTCCGAAATGGAATGTAATTTCTGTTATTACTAAAACAAAGGATTTCTGTGTAGTTATATAGCAGTAGTATATCTTCGACCAAAAATAGCGCATTTTTTAAGAATTCGCTGGAACCGCTATTAAACAACTCTGCAATTGCTGGAAATGTGTGACATCACTAGAATAGTGTTGCCATGTGTAGTTCCGAAGCAGTAAAAGAACTTTACCACAAAAACCGCAATTATTCTAAAAGTTCGCTGAAACTGTAATCTAACTGCCCGGAGAATTCATGAAAGATGTGTTATTCAGTGAATAACGCTATTCTGTGTAGTTTCGCGCAGTTCTGCAGCAGTAGTAAGACTATATCGCAAGAAAATCGATAATTTTCTAAAAAATGGCAGAAGCTGCTTTCAAACTGCGCTGAAACAGCATGAATAGTGTGTTATGCGGTGAATAACGTTATTCATTCGGAAATTGCTGAAGAACGTAGATGAACTTGCAGTAAGTCAGTACAATGGCTGTAGAACCATGTTGATGGCTATAATCAG
Source organism: Eufriesea mexicana (assembly GCF_001483705.2). Taxonomy (NCBI): domain Eukaryota; kingdom Metazoa; phylum Arthropoda; class Insecta; order Hymenoptera; family Apidae; genus Eufriesea; species Eufriesea mexicana. The sequence goes on from NW_016910515.1 coordinate 1,010,487, forward strand.
AAGCGTATTATCAATTGTCGGTATCTCCAGCTACAATTGGTATGTCTTTTGATCATTCTAGAATCTCTACGGAGCTAAAGTCGTCAGTGAATAGATTATTCCAACGGCTATAGTTCTGTATTGGTGGCTGCACTTAGTAAAGTATTGTCAACTGTAAAGCACTCTAGGCACAATTGATATATACATTGATTACTACAGGGTAGCTCTGGAATTTAAATCATCATTATATTGATCAATCCGTCGGATATAGTTCAGTGCATATGGCTATACTCAATAGTTTATTCACAGCTGTCAACGTCCCTAGCGACCATTGCTCTATCCATTGAAAATCGAAGAGCTTCTGAACAACTTAGCAGATCACGGAACTGTAAAATCCACTTGCTGTAGTACTGTGTACATTGCATTCTTTGTAATTTATTGCCATTTGCCGGTGTCTCTAGCGGTAATTGTTCAGTCGATTTATTTTTCTATAATTGCTGTACAGATTTGATGACCATGGAATAGATTAATCCAATGACTATAGTATCTCGTTGGAGGTTTTAATCAAAACTGTGTAGTCACATGTTAATATCTCTTGCTATAATTGATTCATCCCTTGACGATTCAAGAATTACTAAAGAACTCTGACGACCAGCGAATTGAATAGTGCAATGGATATAGAACTGCGTAGATAGCTACACTCAGTACTGCAATGTGATATGTCTATACCTGAAGTGATAATTGATCTATCCATTTGTCCCTCTAGAATTGCTGTAGAATTCAAATCGTCAGTGCATACATTAGTCCAACGGATATAATCATGTGATGATGTCTGTTCCGTTAACCGTATTGTCAAGTCGAAATAACTCTAGCGACAACTCATCAATGAATTGATAATTCCCGTATTGCTATATAATTTTCGTTATCAGGGCATTGATTATTCCAATGGGTATAGTACAGTGATGGTGGCTGTACTCAGCACTGCATTGAAAATTGCAAATGTGCGAAACTATAACTGATCCAATCATTGATACATCTAGAACTGAAATGCATCTCAGATAAGCGGAGTGTAATGCAATAGCTGCAGAACTCTGCAGATGGCTCATCACTGCACATCACTGAAGGAAACAGGCTGTAGAAATATGCAAACATCTATACTCAGTACTCTATTGACATATGTCAAAATCTCCAGCGAAAATTGCTCTATCCGTTGATCATTCTATAGTTGCTATAGTTTTCACACCATAAATGAACAGGTTAATCAACCGGCTAAAGTGCTCTGCCCGTGTAATCGTAACTGTAAATATCTACAGCCATAACTGTACTACACATTGATTATCCTAAGATTGCTGTGAAATATAAACCATTAGTGAACAGTTAGTAGAATGTTCTAAGAGCCGTACTGCCAACTGGTCTAGCTATAACTAGCATACTCTTTGACAATTCCAGAATTGCTGGGAATTTAGTCATCAATGAATAAATTTATGCAACGGCTACATTACTGCGTTGATGGCTGCACTCAGTAGTGTGATGTCAGTCGTTAATGTCTGGAGAGAAAATCGATCTGTCTGTTGTTGCACTATGGAATTGCTATAAAATGAAATCATAGGTCAGCCGATTAATCGAACGGCTGCAGTGCGCTTATGTTGTATGTACTAAGTATCATACCGTCAAACATAACATCTCTAGCCATACCAGATATACGTGGATTATTCTAGAATTGCTGTGAATTTAATCGTCACTGAACGAATTTATACAACGGCTACATTACGGTATTGATGGCTGTACTCAGCACTGAGTTGTTAGTTGTTAATACCTCCAGCGGTAGATGGTCACACTTTTCTCCTTCTACAACGGTTATGGAACTTCAACCACCAGCGATTATATTACTCTAAGGGCTATACCATTGCGTTGATGGCAACAATCGGTACTACTTTCCCATTCGTCAATATCACTGCTGGTATTCGAACTATCCATTGACGTTCCAAGTGTTGATATAGTGTTTGGATAATTAGCAAACTGATTATCCTATGGCTACAGTGCTCTGTCCGTGGATGAACAAACTACAGTACTGACAAACTTAAGTATCTCAAAACATAAGTGATCTGTACATTCACTACTCTGGAATGGCTGAGGAGCTTCAGTCATGAGTGCACAAATTAGTCCAACGGCCACAGAAATGTCATGGTGGCTGGACTCAGTACTCAGTTAGCAATAGTCAATAGCTTGAGCGACTATGGATCTGTTCCATGTCATTCTGGAGTTGCTATAGTACTCCAGCAATAAGTGAACAGTATAATCCGACAGTTACAGTGCTCTGATGGTGGATGTACTATGCACCGTACTGCTAGTTGTAAATATCTCTGGCCATAAGGGATATAAACATTGATATTTTCTAGGAATTTAAATCATCAGTGAACAGATCCATCAAACGGTTACAATGTTCTTTTCGTTTTTATACTCAGTACTGTATTGACATGTGACACTCTCTCAAGCGACCATTGCTCTATCCATTGGTATTCCTACAATTGTTGAAGGACAGATATGATCAGCGAACATATCAATTCAATGGCTATGGTATTGTGTAGTTGGCTACACACAGTGCTGAACTGACGTTTGTGAACGTTTCAACCGTCATTTGATCCATCCATTGACGATCCTAGGATTGTAATAGAGTATAAGCTTTCAGAGAACGGATATCTGCAACGGCTACGGCGAACTTTATGGAGAAGGTACTAAGGAATGTACCATAAATTGAAAATATCTTTAGTCATAAATTATCTATACGTTGACCATTCTAGAATTGTTGTGGAATTTAAATCATTAGTGCCCAAATTAATCCAGCAGCTACAGTGCCCTCTTGATGGCTATACTCAGTACTGTATTGATATACGTCAATGTCTCTAGTTTCAATTGCTCTATCCATTGATCATTCTACAAATGCCAAAGAACTTATATCAGCGAACCGACTAATCCATTGACATTATTATTGTGTACATGGGTGCTCTCAGTACAGTATTGTGATACACCGATGTATGATCCGTCCACTAATCAAACTAGAATTGCTACGGGCCTTAAATCATCAGTGAACAGAATGATGCAACAGCCATTGTGCTCTGATGGTGGATGATCGAAGCAACGTTCTTTCAACTGTAAATACTTCTAGCCGTAACCGTACTATACATTGATTATTGCGGAGCTGGCGTGGAATATATACCATCAGCGAACAAATCAGTCCAACAGATAAGTTACAGTGATGGTTGCTGTTCTCAGTATTGTGCTGTCAATTGTAAACATCTCGAGGGATAACAGATTTGTCATTTGACCTCTTTGAATTGCTATAAAAATTACATCCTCCGTGTACAAATTTATCCAACAGCTACAGTGCAATGGTGACGGCTCAAATCGGTCCTGCTTATTAAGTTGTTAATACCTCGAGCTATATAGGTTACGCTTTTTGACGTTCTAGATTTGCTATTGGACTGTAATCAACATTGAGCAGATTAGCCAAATATCTACGGCGATTTGTTGGTGGATGTACCAAGTACCTTAATTCCAATCCTATCTATCTCTAGCCATAACTGTTCTATACATTAATTACGCTAAAACTGCTGCGGCATATAAATCATCATTGAACAAATTAATCCAACAGCTACAGTACTGCGATGACGGCTATACACAGTATGGTATTGGTATAAGACAATGACGCTAGCAATAATGGCTCTGCCCATTAATCATTCTACAGTTACTGAGGAACTTAGATTCTCAGCGGTGAGATTAATGCAATGGCTATAGTATAGTGCAAATGGACACGCTCATTTCCTCGCAGACATTTATCAAAATCACTTCCGATGTGTGATATATCCGTTGATCATTCTAGGACTGCTATGGAGCCTAAATGTTAGTGGACAGATTAATACAAGGGCTATAGCGTTCTGCTGGTGGATGTACTAAGTACCGAACAGCCGATTGCAAATATCACAAGCCATAAGTAATTTAGGCATTGACTACGCTAAATTGCTGTGGAATATATGTCATCAGTGATGAAATTAATAGATAGCCTGAAGTACTTTGTTGATGACAGTACTGGGTACTGTTTTGTCTGTTGTCAATGTAACGTGCGCTAATGGAACTGTCTCTTGCCATTCTAGAGTTCACATAGTATTTACATCATCATTGAACAGGTTAACCAAACGGCTATAGTGCTTTGTTGGTGGATCTACTGGGTACCGCACTGTCAATTATAAATATCTCATGCCACAGCTGATCTACACATTAATTATGCTAGAATAGATGTGGAACTTCAATCATCAGTGAACAAATTAATGCAACGGCTACAGAGCTTTGATGATGGCGCCAATCAGTACTGTTTTGTAGATTGATAAGCTTTCGAGCGATAGTGGATGTGCCTTCTGTCACTCTAGAACGGCTCCCGAATATAAATCATCAGTGAACAACGTAACCAATCGACTACAGTGCCCTGCTGATGGCTACTCTCAGCAATGTACTGATATATATCAATATCTCCTGCAGCAATTTCTATATCCATTGATCATTCTACATTTACTAGAGAAGGTATGTGATCAGCGATAAGATTACTTCAATGTATATAGTATTGTGCATATGGCTAAACTCACTACAATGTTGTCATTTGTCATTTACACTAACTGTGTTTGGTCTATTCATTGTACATTTAAGACTTGCTATAGAGCTTATATCAGCAGCGAGCATATCATTCCAACGGCTACAATGCTGAGATGATATCAGGGTTCAGTTCTTTGTTGTCATTTGTATACATCTCGAGGGATAATCGATACGTATTATGTAATTATAGAACTGATATAGAACCTGAAACACCATTTAACGGTTTAATCCGTGGCTAGAGTGCACTGTTTGTAGATGTACGAAGTACCGTACCCTCAATTGTAAATATCTCTAAGCGCAACAGTGGTAAACACAGATAATTCTGGTATTACATTTGAATATACATCGTCAGTGAACGAAGTAATTCAGCGGCTAAAATACTGTGATGATGGCTGCACTAGGTACTGGTTTGTAAATTGTTAATATCTCGAGGGATAGTGGATCTAGGTTTCCCATTCCAGAATTGCTGTAGGATATGCGTCACAAGCGAACAGATTAATACAACGGATACAGTGTTCCCTTGGTGGATGTACTAAGCTCCGTACTGCCAATTGTAACTATCCCTAGTCATTACCTTAATATATGCTGATTATTCTAAAACAGCTTTGGAATTTACATTATCAGAGTACAAATGATACAACATTTACAGTACTCTGGTGATGGCGGTACTCAGTGCTGTGCAGAGAGTTGTTAATGTCGCGAGGGATAATGGATATGTACCTTGTCATTCCGGAATAGATGTAGAACTTAAATGATCACTGAACATATTAATAGAACGGCTACAGTGCTTTGTTGGAATATGTACTAGGTATCATACCGTTAATTGTAAATATCCCTAGCCTTATCCGTACTATACACTGATTATTCTACAATTGCTTTGGAATCTACATCATTGGTGAACAAACGATCCAACTTCTACAGCACTTTGTTAATGGCCATACTCAGTAATGCGCTATCAATTCTTAAATCTCATGGGTTAATGGATGAGCATTTCTCATTCTAGAATGGCTGTGAAATATACATCATTAGTGGACAGATTAATCCAACGGTAACCGAAATCTGTTCGTTAATGTACTAAGTACCGTAATGTGAATTGTACATATCACTAGCCATAACCTTTCTATACCTAGGTTATTCTAGAATTACTTTAGAATTATCCACATCAGTGTACAAACTGTTCCAACAGTTGCATTACCGTGGTGATGGCTGTACTCAAAATTGTGTTGTCAAATATTAATGTCGCGAGGGATACTGGGCCAGCATTCTGTCATTATAGAGTGGTTATAGGATCTAAATCAGCAATGAATATATTAACCCAAGGCTACAGTGTACTGTTGGCAGACGTACGATGTACCGTACTGGCAGTTGTTAACGTCCCTAGCCATAACCGTTGTATACATTGGTTACTCGTGGATTGCTTTCTAACTTACATCATCAGTGAGCAGAGTTATTCGACGGCTACATTTCTGCGATGATGGGTGTACTCAGTCCTGTGTTCTCAATTCTTAATATCTCGAAGGACAATGGATGTTCATTTTTCATTCTGGAATTGCTACGGTATATAAAACACCAGCGAATGGATTAACCAGCGGCATCTGTGCTCTGCTTGTAGAGGTACTAGGTGCCTTAGTATCAACTGTAATTGCCAGTAGTCGTTGTAGCGCTATTCATATGACGTTCTGGAAATACTTTGGAGTTTACATAATCGGCGAGCAATGAATTCCAACGGCTACATTACTGTGGCGATGGTTGTACGCAGTACTGTGTTGTCAGTTGCTAGTACCTCGAGGGTTAATGGATCTGTGCCTTGTCACTCTGGAAAAGTTATAGAACCTAAATCATCATGGAACAGATTAATCCAAGGCTACTGTGCACTGTTGGTAAATGTACGAAGTACCGTACCGTCAATTTGAGATATCTCTAGCGGTAACCGTACTACAGATAGATTATTCTAGAATTACTTAGGAATTTACGTCACCAGTGAGCAAAGTAATCCTACAGCTACGGTACTGTGATGATTCCTGTACTCAGTAATGTGCTGTTAGTTGTTAATGCCTCGACTGAAAGTTGATCTGTACTCTGTCATTCTATAATTGCTATGGAATATATATCATCATTGAACAGAATATTCCAACCGTCACAGAGCTCTATTTGTGCATGTAATAGGCGCTGCACTGTTAATTGTAAATATTCCTAGGCATAACCGTAATATACAGTGATTATTCTAGAATTGCTTTGGAATTCATATCATTGATGGACAAATTAATCCAACGGGTACGGTAATGCGATGATGGCAGTACTCAGTACTGTGTTGTCAATTGTATATATAACGATGGAAAATGGGACATCGTTTTTCATTCTAGAGTTTCTGTGGAACATACATACTCTGTGAATAGATTTGTGCAACGACTGTAGTGCTCTGTTGGTGGATGTACTAAGCACCGTACTGTCAATTGTACAGCCATAACTGTACAATACACAGATTATTCCAGAATATCATTGGAATTTATAGCACCACAGTACTGTAAACCTTGAATCATTTTGCTCACTGATGATGCGAGTTCCTAAGCAACATTGAGATAATCAATGTACAGTATGGTTACGGCTATAGGTATTTATAATTGACAATATAGTACTTACCACAGCCACCTGCAGAGCAGAGTAGCCGTTGCATTAATCTGTTGAATGATGATTTATATACTTCATCATTTCTAGAATGAAAAAAGGCAGATGCGCTGTCCCTCGAAGTATAAACAATTAGCATCACTCTACTGAGCAGAAACATCACCACTGCGCTGTAGGCGGTGAATCATTTGTTCGCTGATGATGTAGATTCCAATGCAACTCTAGAATAGTCAATGTATAGTACGGGTATGGCCAGAGATATTTACAAACGACAATTAGTTACTTAGTACATCCAGCAACAGAGGACTGTTGCCGTTGGAATAATATGTTCATTGATGACTTAAATTCCCAAGCAATTCTAGAATAATCATTGCATGCTACGTTTATCTCTAGGGATGGATACTATGGAGAGTACGGTACCCAGCACATCAATCAGGAGAGCACTGTTGCCGTTGGATTGGTCTGTTCACTGATGATGCATATCCTACAAGAATTCTAGAATAAAAAATGCAGTTACATATTTCCACCAGATATTAACATATGACGACACAGTAATCAGCAGAGCCATAATCACAGCACTGTAGCCGTTTGACTCCTCTGCTCACTGATATATATTCCAAAGCATTTCTAGAATGACAATCCGCATATCCATTATCCCCCGACATATCAACAATGGACAAAACAGTAGTGAGTTCAGCGATCATCACAGTACTGTGGCCGATCGATTATCTTGTCCACTGATGATATGAATTCCAAAGTAATTGTAGAATGATCAATGTATACTATGGTTAAAACTAGGGATATTTACAAATGACATTAATGTACTTAGCACAACCACCGTCAGTGTACCGTAGCAATTGGGTTAGCCTGTTCAATGATGGTTTATATTCTATTAGAAATATAGGGTGACATAAGGCATGCGCATTATCTCTCGAGACATTAAACATTGGCAACACATTGCAGAGTGCTGCAATAGTCACTGTACTGCAGCCGATGGATTAATCTCTTCACTGATGATGTAGATTCTGTAGCAATTCTATAATGACAAAATACATATTCATTATCCCTCGAGATATTAACATTTGGCAACACAGTACTGAGAACAGGCATCATCACACAAATGTAGCCGTCAGAATAATTTGCACATCGATCATGTATATTCCAAAGCATCTCTATAATAATCAGTTTATAATACGGCTATGGCTAGGGATATATGAAATTGACAGAAGGGTGACAGGTACATCACCAATATAGCACTGTCGCCGACGCTGGGATCTGCTGAATGATGATTTAAATTCCATAAGAGTTCTAGAATGACAAAATACATATCCACTGTGCCTCGCTGTATTCACAATAGGCAACACAGTACAAAGTACAGACACAGTCACAGTAATGTAGCCATCGGGCTACCTTGTTCGCTGATGATGTAAATTCCAAAGTAATTCCTAACTAACCTTTGTATAGCACTGTTATGGCTAGTGATATTTAGAATTGACAGAATGATACATAGTATATCTGCAAGCAGAGCAGTGTAGCCGTTGGATCAATCTGTTCAATGATCATATATATTCTATAATAATTCTAGAATAACAAAATACAGATCCATTATCCCTAACGATATGAACAATTGACAACAGATTACTGCGTACACGTATCACCACAGCATTGTAGCCGTTGAATGGCTTTGTTCACTGATGATGTAAATACCAATGAAATTTTGGAATGATCAATGTATGTTTCTTTTGTTTTGAGATATGCACAATTGGCAGTGCTGTGCTTATTACATTCAAATGTATAGCAGAGTAGCCGTTGGATTATGCTGTTCAGTGATGAATTAGGTTCTATATCAATTCTAGAATGACAAAATACAGATCCACTGATCCACGAGATGTTAGCAACGTGCCACACAGTACCCAGTACACCCACCATCAGAGTAATGTAGCCGTCGGACTTACTTATTCACGGATAATGAAAATTCGAAAGGGATTCTAGCATAACCTATGTATTGTGCGGTTATGGCTAGCGGTATTTACATTTGAAAGCACGGCATTTATTACTTACACCAACATATCACTGTCGCCGTTGAATCGATTTCTTCACTGAAGATATATGTACCACAGTAACTATAAAACGGGAAATGCGTATCCAATGTCCCTTTATATATCAAGAAATAACAACAAAGTACCGAGTACAGCCACCATCACAGTATAGTAGCCGTTGAGTACTGATGTTGTAAGTTCAAAAGCAGATCTAGATTGATCAGCGTAAATTGCGGTTATGGTTTGAGGTATTTCCTGTTGACAGAAAGCTACTTATTACATCCACCAATATAGCACAGCAGTCGTTGGATTAAATTGCTCGAAGATGTTGCAAATCGCAGGGCAATTCCAGAATGACAAATCTCCGGACCACTATTCCTTGAGTAATTAACAATTGACAACACAATACTTAGCACAGCCATCATCACAGTTTTGTAGCTGCTGAATTACTTTGTTCATATATAATGCATTTTCCAAAGCAGTTCTGCAATAATCCACGAATGTAGCAGTTATGGCTAGTTATGTTTACAATTGTACGTGCGGTACTTAGTACATCTACCGACAGAGCACTGTTGCCGTTGGATAAATCTGTTCAATGACGCCTTGGAATATATAATTTTTCTAGAATAACAGAGGACTGGTCCATTATCCCTCTAGATATTAACAATTGACAAAACTGTACTGAGTACAGCCGTCATCACAGTACTCTGGACGTTGGACCACTTTGTACACTCATGATGGAACTTCCAAAGCAATTCTGGAATATTCAATGTATGTTACTGTTATGTCTTGAGATATTTCCAATTGATGGCTCGCTACTTGTTACATCCACCAATATGGCACTGTAGCCGTTGGATTAATCTCTTCAACGATTATTTAAATTCTCTAGAAATTCAAAAATGACTACATATATATCCAGTGACTCAAGGGACATTAACAATTGACAAAACTGTTCTGACTACAGCCATCATCACAGTACTGTAGCCGTTGGACTACTTTGTTCACTGGTCATGCAAGTTCCAATGCAATTCTGGAATAACCAACGTATGCTACGATAACGGCTTCAGCTGCTTCGAGTTGACATTAAGGTACTATGTACATCCACCTGCAGAGCACTGTGGCCGTTGTATTAATACGCTCAATATTGACATGTGTTATATAGTAATTCTAAAATGACAGCGGATATTCCCATTACCCTTCGGGGTATTACCTATTGTCAACACAGTACAGACTACAGCAATCACTACGCTACTGTAGCCGTTGGATCAATTTGTTAACCTATGATATAGAGTCCACAGCAATTCTAGAATAACCTGTGTATTGTACGGTAATGCTAGGAATACTTAAAATTAACAGTACGGAGCTTAGTACATCCACCAACGTAGCACTGTATCCGTTGGATTAATATGTTACATGATCATTTAGGTTTTACAGCAATACTGGAGTAACAATATACAGATCTATAATCTCTTGCCACATTAACAATTGGCAACACAGTATTGAGTACAGCCATTGTCACAGAAAAGTATCCAGTGGAATACATTTTCCACGGATGACGTTAATCCAAATGCATTTCTAGAACATCCTATGCAGAGTACTGCTACGGCTAGTGACACTTACAATTGAGAGTACGGCACTTTGTACTTCTACCGGCTGAACACACTTGCCGTTGCTTAATGTGTGCTCTGATGATGTACATACGACAGCAATTCTAGAATAAAAATGTACATCCACCGACCATCGTGGTATTAACAATTTACAACACAGTACTGAGTACAGCCAGTATCATAGTAATGCAGTCGCTGAAATGCAACTTCCTCTGCTGATGTGAATACGTAAGTGATTCTAGAATAGCCTGTGTGTAGTGAGGTTATGGCTAGTGACATTTACAATTAACAGCGTGGCATTAAGTACATATTCCAATAGACCTCTTCTGCCGTTGAATCAGTACGTTCACTGATGCTGTATGTTCCACAGCAATTCTAGAACGAGAGACGCAGATCCCTTGTCCCTCGAGATACTAACAATGACATCACAGAACTGAGTACAGCCATCGTCACCTTATAGCAGCAGTGGAATAATTTTGTTCACTGATGATGAAAATTCCAAACCAGTTCCGGACTAAGCACCGTATGTTATGGTCGTGCCCTGAGGTATTTCAAATTGACAGTGCCGTACTTATTACATCCACCAATATAGCACTGTAACCTATGCGTTATTCTGTTCAATGATGACTTAAATTCTATATCAATGCTAGAGAAACAAGATACAGATACACTGTCCCTCGAGATATTAACATTTTTCAATAAAGTACTGAGTAGATCCACCATCACGGTCATGTAGACGCTGGACTACTTTGTTCGCTGAAGATAGAAAGTCTATTGTAATTCTTGAAAAACCCATCCGTATTGCGGCTATGGCAAGCGTTATTTGCAGTTCACACTATGGTGGTTAGTACTTCTGCCAAGAGATCAGTGTTAACATGGTTTAAATTGGCCACTGATAATGTATATCCTCCAGAAATTGTAGAATGAAAAAAGATGGTCCATTATCGCTCGAGAGAATAACAATTGACAACAGCGTACTGAGTACAGCCATCATCACAGTGGTGTAGCCGTTGGACTACTTTGCACACTGATACTGTAAATTCCAAAGCAATTCTGAAATAACACGCGTGTAGGACGTTTATGTCTAGGGATATTTACTATTGATAGCAAGCTAGATATTACAGCGACGAACAGAGCATTGTAGGTGTTGTATTTATGTGTTTGGTGATTGTTTTGACTGTATAGCAATTCTAGAATGACAAAATGCACATCCATTATCCGTCGAGATATTTACAATTGTCAACACAATACTGATTACAGCCATCGTAAGTGTACTGCTGCTGTTTGATTACTTTGTTCACCCATGATTTAAATTCTATAGAATTTCTAGAATGACAAAAAACAGATCCATCATGCCTGGAAACATTAACAAGTGATAACACGGTACTCAGAACAGCCATCGTCACTGCACCGTAGCCGTTGGATTACTCTGCTCACTGATGAAGTAAATTGCATATCAATCCTAGAATAATCTATGCGTAGAATGGTTATTGCTTGTGACGTTTACAAATGACAGAGCAGTGCTCACTGCATATTCCAAGAGAGCATACTTGCCGTTGAATTAATCTGCTCTCTGATTGTACATATTGTGTCGCAATTCGAAAGTTAATAAAGGCAGATCCAATATCTCACGAGATATAAACAAGTGGCATCACATACTCAGCACAGCCATCATCACAGCATGGTAGCCGTTGGAATACTTTGGACACTGATAATGTAAATTCCAAAGCAATTCTGAAATAATCGGTGCATAGTACTGTTACGTCTAGGGATATTTACATTTGACAGTATGATACTCATTACATCAACCTAGAGAACATTGTAGCCGTTGGGCTAAACGGTTAAGTACTAATTTTGATTGTAATGCAATTATACAATGACAAAATACTGACACATTATCCCTCGAAATATTAAGAATGGACTATACAATACCGAATACGGCCATCATGTCTGTACTGCTGTCGTTGGATTATATTTTTCACCGAGGACTTAAATTCTACATAATTTCATGGATGATAAAGAACAGATTCACTAACCTTCGATATATGAACATTTGACCACACAGTACTGATTACTGCCATCACCACAGTACCATAGCCTTTCGATCACTTTGCTCACTAGTGGCGTAATTTGCAAAGCGATTCTAGAATAACATACGCATGGAAGGTTTATGGCCAGTGACATTTACAATTGACAGTACGGTGCTTATACCATACATCAACACAGCCCTGTATCCGGTGAAATAGTCTGTTGAATGGTGATTAACATGCTATGGCAGTTCTGCAATGACAAAGTACAGATGCATTATCCCCCGAGATATTAGAAATTGACAACACAGTGAGGAATACAGTCATCACCAAAGTGCTGTGGACTTTAGATAATTTGTACACTGATGTTGTAAATTCCAGAGCAATCCTTGAATGGTCAGTGTGTGGTACGTTTTCGTCTAGGAATATTTACTATTAACAGTACGCTGCTTAGTAAATCAACCAACAGAGCATTGTAGCCGTTTGGCAAAAGTGTTAAGTGATAAATTTGATTCTATAGCAACTCTAAAATGACAAAACACAGACCCATTATCCCTCGAGTTGTTAAGAGTTGACAATACAGTACCGAGTACAGCAATCGTGAGAGTACTACTGCCGTTGGCTTACTTTGTTCACCGATTATTTGAACTCTACAGAGTTTCTGGTATGACAAGGCCCAGATCCGTTATCCATCGATAGCTTGTCCATTGACAACAAAGTAACGAGTACAGCCATCATCCCAAAACAGTAGCCGTTAGACTACTTTGTTCACTGATGATGCATATTCCAAAGCAATTCTGGAATGATTAGTATATAGTACGGGTATGGCTAGAGACATTTCCAACTGGCGCTATAGTACTTAGTACATCCACCATTAGAACACTGTTGCTGTTAGATTAATCTGTTCAATGATGATTTAGATCCTATAGCAATTCTAGAATGACAAAACACAGATGCATTATACCTCGAGAGGTTAGCTATTGACAACAGAATTGTGAGTACATTCACCACCACTGTTCTGCAGCCGTTGGATTACATTGATCGCTGATGGTTTATATTCTATGCTAATTCTAGTATGACAAGATCCATTTACCCTCGAGACATTGAAATTTGACAACACATTGCTGACTACAGCCATCATCACATTACCGTTTCGGATGGATTACATTTGTCACTGACTACGTAAGTTCCAAAGCAATTCTAGAGATCCTATTTACGGTACGGTTATGGCTAGTGATACCTGCAATCGACAATACGGTGCTTAGTACATGCACCAAAAGAGCATTGTAGCAGTTGCATTAATATTTTCAATGGTAATATAGATTCCATAGCAATACTAAAATGATAAAGTACAGATCCATTATTCCACGATATGTTAAGAATAGACAACATTATTCCATGTACATCAATCATCTCGCAGCTTCACAGGTTGGATCTTTTGTACACTGATGATGAATATTCAAAAGCAAATCTAAAATAATCAATGCATAGTACGTTTAGGGCTAGAGACATTCACAATGCATGGCACGGTTCTCAAGCAATACACGAACAGTGCTCCGTATCCGTCGGATTATTCTGTTCAACGATGATTTTGATTCAGTAGCAATCCTATAATGACAAAAGAGACCTCAATTATCACTCGGGGAACTAACAAATGAGAACACGGTTCTAAGTACAGTCATCTTCACAGTGCTGTGAACGTTGGATCATTTGTTCACTGGCAATGTCAATTTCTAAGCAGTTCGAGAATAATCGGCGTATAGTACGCTTATAGCTATGGATATTAACAATTGACTGTACGATGCCTAGTGCTTCCACCAACAGAGTATAGCAGCCGTTGGATTAATATGTTCAGTGATCATTTCGATTCTAAAGCCATTCTAGAATGACAAAATACATATCCATTATCACACGATATATTAAGTATTAGCAACACAGTGCAGAGTGCACAGTACTGTAGCCGCTCAATTCCTTTGTTTACTGATGTATAAATTCCTGTAGCATTTCTACGCTGACGAAGCACTGATCCATTATCCCGAGATATCGTAACAATTGACAAAAGAGTACTGAGTACAGCCATAGTCACACTACTGTAGCCGTTGAAATTATTTGCTCACTGGTTGCTTATGTTACGCAGCAGTTCGAGAATGATCAATGTACGGGTCAGTTATGGCTAGACACGTTTGCAATTGACAGTACGGCAATTAGTGAGTCCACCAAGAGAGCAATCTAGCTGTCAGATTAATCTGTTCACTGATGATATTAATTCTACAGCAGTTCTGGAATGATGAAAGTACGAATCAGTTATAGCCAGAGATATTAACAATTCGCAATACACTTCCGAGTATAGCAATCAAAAAGATCCAACAGCAATTTTATTAACTTATTCTATGATCATCTCTATTATATTGCTAATCTTTAACGATCCATGGATAGGTCAGTTATCGCTTCTGATATAGACAATTGAACATGCAATATTGAGTGTGGCCGTCCACGCAGTGCGATAATAATTAGATTAATATTTTCGCTGCTTATCTAAGTTCTATATCAATTCTAGAATGATCAATGCGTAGATAAAATTTAGCTATAAGTATTGACTGTTGAAGTACAGTACTGAGCATACCTATCTACAGATTACTATTGTCACTTGATCAGAAAATTCACTGACCACATGACATCTACAGCAGTACCTGATCAATCTACATCACTCTATAATCATTCTACAGTTGCTGAAGGAATAAAATGATCAGCGAACGGATTAATGCTATGGCTATAGCATTGTGTAGATGGATACACTTAGTACTGTAATGTCATTTGTCATTACCACTACAGGCATATGATGTATCCGTTGATCATTCTAGAATTGCTATAGAGTTTAAATCATCAGTGTATAGACAAACCCAACTGCTAAAGTGACCTCACGGTGGACGTACTAAGTACCGCAATGTCAATTGTAAATATCTCCAGCCATAACTGTTCCATACATTGATTGTCCTGGAATTGCTGTTTAACTGAAGTCATAAGTGGACGAGTTAATCCAACGGCAACAATACCTTGATGTGGGCTGTATCCAGTACTGTGTTGCAAGTTCTTAACGTTTCTAGCGATAATGCATCTGTCTTTTGTCATTCTATAGTTGCTATAGGATTAAGAACGTTACTTAAGAGATTAATCAAACGGTTACAGTGCTCTCTTGGTTGATGTACTATTTACCGTTCAGACAATTGTAAACATCTCTAGACCATACCTTACTCTACATTGATTCTTCTAGAATTGTTACGGAATTTATAGCTCCACTAAACAAACTAGTCCCACGGCTACAGTACTGTAACGATTGCTGCACTTAGTACTGTGTCATCAATTGTTAAAACCATGAGTGATAATGGATGTGCCTTTTGACATTCTCGATTTGCAATACACTCTAAAACATCATTCAACAGAATAAATCAACGGCCACAGTGTTCTGTTGGTGGATGTGCTAAGCACCGTATTGTCAAATGTAAATATCCCTAGACATAAGAGTACTATACATTGATTACTCTGGAATTGCCTTGGAATTCACATTATCAGTGAACAACGTAATTCAACCGTTAC
Organism: Eufriesea mexicana; assembly: GCF_001483705.2. Classification (NCBI taxonomy): domain Eukaryota; kingdom Metazoa; phylum Arthropoda; class Insecta; order Hymenoptera; family Apidae; genus Eufriesea; species Eufriesea mexicana. The sequence continues at coordinate 1,027,002 of NW_016910515.1, forward strand.
AATATTGTGATGATGGCTCTACTCATTACTGTGTTGTCAACAGCTAGTACCACGAGTGGTAAGCGATCTGCATTTCTCGCTCTATAAATGATGTGGAATATACATCATGAGTGAACAGACAAATCTAACGGCATCAGTGCTGTTTCGGTAAACGTATTGAACGCCGTACTCTTTATTATGAACATCACTAGCATTTAGCGAACTAAGCACAGATTAATGTAGAATCATTGTCGATTTTACATCATTAGTGAATAAAGTAGTCAAAATGCTACATTACTTTAATGATGGCTGTATTCAGTACTGCGTCGGAAGCTGTTAATATCTAGATGGTTAGTGGATATGTATTTTGTCATTCTGGAATTGCTATAAAATTTAAATCATCTTTGAAGAGGTTAATCCAACTGCAACGGTGCTATATTTCTAGACGTAGTAAGTACTGCACTGTCAATTGGAAGTATCTCAAGCAGCAATCGTAATATACATTGATTATTCCAGAATTGCTATCGAATTTACATCACCAGTGGACACAGTAGTCCAAGGGCTGCAGAAATGTGATGATGGCTGTTATGAGTAGTGCGTCGTCAAACGTTAATATCTCGAGTGCTACGGAGTCTATATTTTGTCATTCTAGATTTGTTATAATATATATATAACCACTGAACGGATTAATCCAACGGCTACAGAGCTATATCGGTGCATGTAATAAGCACCGTAATGTCAACTGGAAATATATCAATCCATAACCGTAAGATACATTGACTGTTCCAGAATTGCTTTTGTATTTATATCATGAGAGGAAAAAGTATCCAACGGCTACAGTACTGTGATGGTGGCTGTACTCATTACAGCGTTAACAATTGATAATGTCTCGAGGGACTATTGATCTGTCGTCTGTTGCTCTACAATTGCTATGAAATCGTAATTATCGCTGAATAGATTATTACAGCCGCCGCAGTGCTCTGCCGTTGGATGTACTAAGTACCGTGCTGTCAGATGGAGATATCTCTAGTCACAGCCGCACTATGAAATTGTTATTTTAAAATTGCATTGGTGCTGACATTATCAGCGACTAATGTCATTCAACCGTTATAATAATGCGAATATGGCTATACTCAGTGCTGTGTTGCCAATTGTTAATATCTCGAGGGGTAATGGAACTTCATATTTCATTCTACAGTTGTTGTAGAGCACGCATATTCAGTGACCAACTTAATCCATCGGGAAAATTGCTCTGTTGGTAGATGTACTAATTACCGTACTGTGAATTCTAAGTATCAGTAGCCATAACCATGGTATGCATAGGTTACTGCGTAATTACGATGGAATCTACTACATCAGTGAACATAATAGTCCAACGTCTACATTAATGTGAGGATGGTGTACACAGTACAGTGTTGTCAATTTCTGATGCCCCGAGGAATGGTGGGCCTGTATTTTACCATTCTGGAATCGTTGTAGGATTTAAATCATCACTGAACGGTTTAAACCATCTTCTGGAGTGCTATATTGGCATATGTAACAAGTACTGCACTGTCAGTTGGAAATATGTCAAGCCATAACCGTAATATACATTGATTATTCTAAAATTGCTTTGAAATTTATATCATCAGTCAACAAAGAAGTCCAACCGCTACATATCTGTGATGATGGCTGTACCCAGAAATGTGTCTCCAATTGCTAATATTTCGAGGGTTTATGGATCTGTCTTTGGCATTATAGAATTTCTAAGAAATCGATACTAACATTGAATAGTGTAATACGACCTCTGCAATGCTCTACTGGCTGTTGTACTATATACCGTGCTGTCAGTTGGAAATATGTTTAGCCATAACCGCACTATGAATTGATTACTCCAGAATTGCGTTACAACTAACAGTATCAGTGAACAAGGTTATTCAACCGTTATAATACTGTGAAGATGGCTGTACACCGTACTGCGTTGTCAGTTTTTAATATCACGAGGGATAATGTGTCTGCGCATCTCCTTTATAGTTGCTGTTGAATATATATCATCAGTGACCAATTTAGTCCAACGGTAAAAGTACTATGTTGGTACATGTACCAATTACCGTACGGTGTATTATAAATGTCACTAGCCATAACCGCAGTATACATATGTTATCGCAGAAATAGGAATTTTCACCATTATGGTACAAAGTAGTTCAACATCTAAAGTACAGTGGTTATTGCAGAAATCAGTACTTTGTTGTCAATTGCTAATATCTCGGGGGATGGTGGACCTCTATTTTGTCACTCTGAAATTGTTATGGAGTTGATATCATCGTTCAACAGATTAGGGCCGCCGCCGCCGCAGTGCTCTGCATGTGGATGTACCAAGTACCGTAATGTCAGTTGGAAATATCTCAAGCCATAAGGGTAATATACAATGATTATTTTGGAATTGCTTTGGAATTTACATCGTCAGTGGCCAAAGCAGTCCACACGCTACATTAATGTGATGATGGCAGAACGCAGTACTGTGTTGTCAGTTGCTAATATCTCGAGGGCCTGTGGATCTGTGTTTCGTCTAGTATCGTCATAGAAATTAAATCATCATTGTACGGATTAATCCAACGGCTACAGTGCTGTATTGGTGGACGTAACGAGTACCGTACCGTCAATTTGAAACACCTCAAACCCTAACCGTAATATGCATTGATTATTCAAGAATTGCTTTGGAATTTACATCATCAGTGAAGAAAGTAGTCCAACCGCATCATTTCTGTTATGACGTCTGTACTCAGTACAGTGTTGTGAATTGCTAATATCTCGATCTGGATATATATTTTGTCATTCTAGTATTGTTCTAGTAAGTAAATCATTATGGAACACATTAATCCAGCCGCTACAGTGCTATATTGGTGAATGTAGTAAGTACCGTACAGTCAATTCGGAATATCTCAATCTACAACCGTAACATACATTGATTATATCTGAATTGCTTTGGAGTTCACATCAAGTGTGAACAAAATAGTCCAACGGCTACAATAGTGTGATGATGGCCATATTCATCACTGCGTCGTCAGTTGGTAATATATCGTGGGTATTTTTGTGCACTTTGTCACTCGAGTATTGTGATAGAATTTAAATCACCATAAAACAGAATATTACAACGGATACAATGCTATATTGAGGGATGTAATAATTACCGTTCGGTCAATTGGAAATATCTCAAGCCGTAACCGTAATATACATTGGTTATACTAGAATTTCTTTGGAACTTAATTCATCAGTGGTCAAAGTAGTGCAACCGCTACATTATAGCGATGATGGCTGCACTCAGTACTATGTTGTCAAATGCTAATATCCCGAGTGACTGTGGTTTAGTGTTATGCCGTTCTATTATTTTTATGGAATTTAAGTCATCGTGGAACAGACTAATCCAATGGCTATAATTCTGTGATTGTGGATGTAGTAGGTACCGGACATTCAGATAGAAATATCTCAGACCAGAACCGCAATATACATTGATTATACCAGAATTGCTGTAGAGTTTACATCATGAGTGAACAAAGTAGTCCAACCGCTACAGTAATGTGATGATTCCTATAGTCAGTACTGTGTCGTCAATAGTTAATATCTCGAGTGGTAGTGACCATGCACTTCGTCATTCTAGAAATGTTACTGAACATAAATCATCATTGAGCAGATTAATCTAACGTCTACAGAACTATTTTGGCGGATGTAATAAGCTCTGTACCGTTTATTGGAAGTATCTCAAGCCATAGCCGCAATATACATAGATTAATCCATAATTGATTTGGTATTTACACCATCAGTGGACAAAGAAGTCCAGCGGCTGCAGTACTGGGATAACGGCGGTACTCAGTACTGTTTTGTAAATTTCTTACATCTGAAGGTATTGTGGACCACCATTTTTCGTTCCACAATTGCTGTAGAATATGCATCTACAGTGACCAATTTAATCCGTCGGCAGGAGTGATCTGTCGGCAGATGTACTCACTGCCGCACTGTGAATTGCAAATGTCACTAGACATAACCGTAGGATACATAGTTTGTTCCAGAATTACCTTGAAATTCACAACATCAGTGAACATAGTATTCCAACGTCTGCATTACAGCGAAGATTGCTGTAGTCAGTACAGTGTTGTCATTTGCTGATGCCTCGAGGGATCGCAGACCTGTACCTTGCCATTCTGGAATTTCTGTAGAAACTAAATAACCACTGAAAAGTTTAGTCCACCGCCTAAAATGCTATATTGGTAGACGTAATAAATACTGTTCTTCCAATCAGAAATATCTCAAGCCATAACCGTAATATACATTGATTAATCCATAACTGATTTGGAATTTACACCACCAGTGGACAAAGAAGTCCAGCGGCTGCAGTACTGTGATGACGCCTGTACTCATGTCTGTGTCGTCAATTATTAATATCCCGAGTGTATGTGTATCTGTGCTTTGACATTAAAGTATTGTGAAGGAACGTAATTAATCATTGAACAGATTAATCCATCGGCTACAGTGCTATAATTTTGGATGTAGTATGTGCCGTACTGTCAATAAGAAATACCTCCAGCCATAACCTTAGTATACATTGACTATTCCATAATTCCTTTGGAATTTACATCATGCATGGACCAAGCAGGCCAACGGCAACGTTACTATAATGACGGCTGTACTGAGTGCTGCGTTGTCAATTGCAAGTATCCCGAGGGATAATGGACCTGTCCTATGTCATTCTAGAGTTGCTATGAAAACGAAATTATCAATGAACATACTAATACAGCCGCAGCAGTGCTCTGCATGTGGATGTACTAAGCACCGTAATGTCAGTTGGAAATATCTCAAGGCATAACGGTAATATACATTGATTATTCTAAAACTCCTTTCGTATTTACGACGTCAGTGATCAAAGCTTTCCAACCGCTAAACTACTCCGATGATGGCTGAAGTCAGTACTGTGTTATCAATTGCCAACATCTCGAGGGTATCTGGGTCTATATCTTGTCATTCTAGTACTGTCATAGAAATTAAAACGTCATGGAACAGATTAATCCAACGGCTACAGTACTACGTTGGCAGATGTAGAAGGTACCTCACTCTCATTTGGAAATATCTCAATCCGTAACCGTAATATACATTGATTTTATATGAATTGCTTTGGAATTCACATCAAGTGTGAACAAAATAGTTCAACGGCTACAATACAGTGATGATGGCTGTATTCAGCACTGCGTCGTCACCTAATAATATCCCGCGTGTTCTTCTGTGCACTTTGTCACTATAGTATTGTGATAGAACTCAAATCAGCATTGAACAGACTATTACAATGGATGCAACGGTATATTGTGGTATGTAATAAGTACCGTGCGGTCAGTTGGAAATATCTCAAGACATAACATTAATATACATTGATCATTGTAGAATTGCTTTGGAATTTACATCATCAGCGGACAATGTAGTCCAACCGCTACATTACTGTGATGGTGCCCGTATTCAGTGCTGTGCCGCCAACGGTTAGCATCTCGAGGGCCAGTGAATGTGTGTTTTGTCATTCTGGAATTCCTATAGAATAAAGGTCATCACCGAAACTATTAATCTAGCGGCTACAGAGCTATATTGGTGGCCATAATAAGTGCCGCCCTATCAATTGGATATATCTCAAGCCACGACCATACCGTACATTGATTATTATAGTGTCTCTTCCGAATTTATATGATCAGTGGGCAGAGTTGTCTAACGGCTACATTACTGTAATGTTGGCTGTACTCAGTTCTGTTTCAAAATAGCTAACACCTCGCGGGATAATGGACCTGTATATTCTTATTCTAGAAGTGTTATAAAGTTTAATTCATGATTGAAGAGATTAATCCAACGGCTACAGTGCTATAAAGGTGTATGGAATAAGTACTGTACTGGCCATTTCAGATATCTTAAGCCACAAATCTAAAATATATTGATTATTCCAGAATTGCTTTCGAATTTACATCATCAGTGGACAAAGTAGCCGATCGTCAACATTGCTGTGATGATGGCTGTATTCAGTACCCTGATGTCAATTGTTAATAACTCAAGGAATAGTGGACATGCATCATGTCATCTTATAGATGATATAGAATTTAAAGCATCACTCAACAGATTAATTCAACTGCTACAGTGCTATATTTGTGGACGAGATATGTACCATACTATCAAATGGAAATGTCACCAGACATAACCGTAACATACAATGATTATTCCGGAAATGCTTAGGAATTTTCATCATCATTTGGCAAAGTCGTTCAACGGCTCTGATACTGTGATGGTGACTCCATACAGTTCTGTGTTGTCATTCTTTAATTTCACGTGGGATAGTGGATATGCATTTCTCGTTCAAGAGTTTCTGTAGAATATACATCATCTGTGAACTGAACAATCCAACGGCAACAGCTATCTGTTCGAAGACGTCCTAATGCACTGCTGTCAATTGTAAATATCACAGAGCATAGCCGCGCAGTACATTTCTTATTCTAGAATCACATTCGTATTTACATTCTCCGTGAACAGTGTGGGCCAACGGCTGCATTACTGTGATGTTGGGTGTGCTCAGTCCTGTGTTGCAAGTTTCTAATAACTCGAGGAACAGTGGACCTGCATTTTGTCATTCTAGAATTTATATAGTGTTTAAATCATCATTGGACAGACTAATCCAACGACTACTGTGCTATATTGGTCGGTTCAGTAAGTAACATACTTTCAATTGGAAATGTCTCAAGCCATAACCATAACATGCAATGATTATTACGGAATTGCCTTTGAATTTCAATCTTCAGTGGACAAAGCTATTGAACGGCTTCAAAGCTGTGGTGTTTGCTATACTCAGTACTGCGACATAATTTGTTAATAGCTCGAGAGATAATGGTCCGGCATTTCTCATTCTGGAATTGTTGTTGAAAATAAATCATCAGGGAACAGGTTAATATAACAGCAACAGCGATCTTATGGAAGACGTACAGAATGTCGTACTGTCAAGTGTACATATATATAGCCGCAACCGGACAATGCTAAGGTTATTCTTGAATCACATCCGAAATTACATTATCAGTGAACAATGCATGGCAAAATTGCAGGGCTAAATTACGGTGTTAATGGCTGTACACAATACTGTGTGGTAGTATGTCAATGTCACGATGGAAGATGGACCTGCATTTCCTGTTCTAGGATTGGCGTGGTATATACACCATCAGATAATAGGTTAATCCAACGACAACAGCGATCTGTTGGAAGATGTACCATATGCCGCACGGTCAATCGTAAATATCACTAGCCATAACAGCACAATACATAGGTTATACTAGAGTCACCTATGTATATACATTATCAGTGAATAAAGTAGTCCAACGGCTACATGACTGTGATGGCATATCTATTCAGCACTATGTTGTAAATAGTTAATATCTGGAGGGATAATGAACTTTCAACTTTCATTCCACAATTGCTGTAGAGTATACATCTTCTGTGAGCTATTTAAGAAAACGGCAAACCGTTTTCTGCTGCTAGATGTACTAATTACCGTACTGTCAATTGCAAATGTGCCTAGCCATAACCGCACTGCACAGTGGTTATTCCAAATTCACTTTCAAATCCACATCGCGAGTGAACAAAGTGGCCCATCGGCTACATTACTGTGATGGTGGCTGTTCACAGTACGGTGTTATGTATCGCTAATATCTCGAGGGCCAGTTGATCTGTACATTTTCATTCTAGAAATGTTATAGGTCTTAGAACATCACTAACCAGATTATTCCAACGTCTACAGCGCTCTGTTGGTAGATGTACGACGTATGGTGCTTTCAATTTTAACTGCCTCAAGCAACAAGCGTAGTGTACATTGCTTATTCTAGAAATGCTCTGGAGCTGACGTTATCAGTGAACAAAGTCATTCAACGGTTACAATACCGTGATGATGGCTGTACTCGGTATTGTGTTGTCAAAAGTTAATGTCTCGAGGGATAATTGTACTGCATTCCTCTCTCTAGAATTGCAATAGGATATACATCATCAGTGACCAGATTAATACAATGCCAAGAGCGATCTGTTGGGGGATGTACTGGATGCCGTACTGTGAATTGTAAATATCACTAGCCATAACCGCATTATACATAGGTTATTCCAGAGCCACCTTCGATTTTACATCATCAGTGAACAAAGTATGCCAGCGGCTACATTAGTGTGATGGCGGTTGAACTCAGTACTGTGTTGTAAATTGATTATACCTCTAGGGTTTATGGATCTCTATTTTGCAATTCTAGAATTGATATTGAATTTAAGTCATCAATCAACAGATTAGTCCAACGGCTACAGCTTTATATTGGTGGATGCAATTAGTACCGTACAGTCACTTGGAAATATCTCAAGCCACAAACGTAGATCACATTGATTATTCCAGAACTACTTTGGAATTTACACAATCAGTGAAGAAAGTAGTCCAACGGCAACATTAGTGTTGCGATAACAGTGCTCATTACGGCCCTGCCAATTGTTATTATAGCGAGGGACAATTGATCTGTATTTTGTTACTCAAGATATGTTATAGAACGAAAATCAACACTAAACAGAGTGAGCCAGCGGAAATACTGCTCTGTAGGTATATGTGCGAAGAACCGTACTGTCTATTGCACATACTTCTAGACATAACGGTGGTATACATTGCTTATTCTAGAATTTTGTTGGAACTTACTTTATCAGCGAACGAAGTTACTCATGCGTTACAATGCAGTCATGGTGGCTGTTATCATTACTTTGTTGTCAATTGTTAATATCCCGAGGGTTAATGAAACTCCATTTCTCGCTCTAGAGTTACAGTAGAGCATGTGCCATCAGTGAGTATATTAAACCTACGGTAACTGTGCTCTGTTACTAGATGTACTGAGCGCCCTACGATCAGTTCTAAACATCACTAGCCGTAACCGCGCTATGCATAGCTTTTCTAGTATTACTTTAGAACCTACGTCCTCGGTGAACAAAGTGGACCAACGGCTACATTACTGTGACATTGGCTGTACTCGGTACTGCTTGTCTATTGCTAATGTCTCCATGGACAATGGATTCTAGTATGGTTATGGGACATAAATCATCACTCAACAAATTAATCAAACGGCTACTGTGCTATAATGGTGGATGAAATGAGTACCATAATGTCAATTGGAAATATCTCAAGGCATAAACGTAAAATACATTGAATATTCTAGAACCGCTTTTTAATTTACATCATCAGAGGACAATTTAGTCGATCGTTTACAGTACTCTTTTGAAGGCTGTACTCATTACTGTGTTGTCAGGTGTTAATGCGTCGAGGGATGAAGTGTCACTCTTTTGTTATCCTAGAATTGCTGTGAAATCGATATCAGCAATGAGTAGAAGAATACAACGGCTGCAGTGATGTATTCGTGGATGCAAAGGGTAACATATTGACAATTGGAAATAACTCAAGCCGTAAGCGTTCCAGATATTGGCTATTCTAGATATGCTTTGTAATTTACACCATCTGTGAGGAAAATTCTAACGGCAACATCACTGTGATGGCGGCTGTACTCAGTACTGTGTCGTAATTTGTTAATATCTCGAGGGATAAAGGACCTGTCCTTTGTCACTCTAGAACTTCTATAAAATATAAATCATCTTTCACCAGATTAATAAGACAGCTGCAGTGCTCTGCTCGTGGGTGTTATGAGTACCGTGCTGTCAGTTGGAAATTTCTGTAGCCAAGACCGCACTATACATTTATTATTCTTGAATTGCTTAGGAACTGGCATTATCAGTCAACAACGATATACAACTGCTACAATACTGCGATGGCAACTGTACTCAGTACTTTGTTGTCTGCTGTTAAAATCGCGACGGATAATAGGCTAGTTTTTTTGTCATTCTAGATTTGGTATAGAATTTTAATCAACATTGAACAGATTAATCCAACGGCTATAGTGCTATACTGTCGGATGTAATACGTACCGCACTGTAAATGGGAAGCCTCTCAAGCCAAAACCGTAATATAAATTCATAGCTCCAAAGTTGCTTTGGAATAAACATCATACGGCTACATTACCGTGATGATGGGTGTGCTAAGTATTGTGTTGCCAATAGTTAATATCGCTAGAGATAATAGATCTGTAATGTACAAAGTAGTCCAACGGCTACGGTACAGTAATGATGGCTATACTCAGTAATGTTTTGTCAATTGTTAATATTTCGAGGTGTAATTGACCTGCATTTTCTCATTCTAGAATTGTTATAGTATTCAAATCATCATGGAAGGGATTGCACAGCTGCTGCAGTGCTCCGCTGGTGCGTGGATTTACTACGTACCGTACTGTCAAAAGGAACTATAACGAGCCATATACGTAGTATACGTTGGTTACTCCAGAGCCAACTTGGAATTAGCATCATCAGTGAGCAAAGTATTCCAACGGATACATTAATGTGATGACAGTACTGTGTTGTCAATTGCTAATATCTCAAGAGCTAATGAATCTGTATTTCCTCATTCTAGAACTATCATTTAATCTAAATCATCATTGAACAGTTTAACCCAGCGGCAACAACGCTCTGTTTGTAGAAGTACGTAGTACCCTAGTGTCAAGTGTAAATATCTCTAGCCTTAACCGTGGTATACATTGATAACCCTAGAAATATTTTGGAACTGACACTATCAGTGAAAAATGTTATTGAACCGTTAGAACAATGTGATGACGGTTGTACTCAGTACTGTGTTATCAATTGTTAACGTTTCGAGGGACAATGGATTCGTATTTTGTCATTCCAGCATTGTTATAGGACTTAAATCTTCATTGAACAGTATATTCCAACGGCTACGGTGCTATATTGGTATATGTAATATGTACCGTCCTATCAATTGGAAATATTTCAAGCCATACCCGTACTGTGCATCGATTATTCTAGAAATGCTTTCCAATTTATGACATCAGTGTGCAAAGTATTTCACCGTCTACATTTGTGCGATGATGGCTGTTCTCAGTACTGCGCTGTCAAATGTGAATTCCTTTGGGGATAATTTAATATTGTTTTTAATTCGACAATTGCTGTGGAATTTACACCATCGGTGGACTATTTAATACAACAGCAACAACTTCCTATTTGATGATCAACTAAATGTCCTACTTTCAATTGTAAGTATCACTTGCCATAACCGCACTATGCATAGGTTAATCTAAATTCACGTTTGAACTTACATCATCAGTGAATAATGTGGCCCATGGCTAGACTACTGTGATGATGGCTGCACTCAGTACCGTGTGGTCAATTGTTAATATATCGAGGGATAGTGGATTTGTCTTTTGTCATTCTAGGAAAGCTACAAAATCCACATCATCATTGAACAGATTAATACAGCAGCTGCATTGCTCTGCTGGTGGACGTACTAATTACCGTATTGTGAATTGTAGATGTCACTTGCTATAGCCGTAGCATGCATATTTCATTCCAGAATTACTTTGCACTTTACATTATGAATGAACAAAGTATTTCAACGACTACAAAATTATGGTGGCTGTACTGAGGACTGTTTTGCCCATTGTTAATATCAGGTGGGTCAATGGATCTGTATTTCGACATTCTAGAATTGTTATGGGATTTAAGTCTTCGTCCAAGAGATTAATCCAAAGGCTACAGTGCTCTGTAGGCGGAAGTACTAAACACCGTACTTTCATCTGTAAATAACCCTAACTATAACCGTCCTATAAACTGATTATCCTAGAATTGCTTTGGAATTTACATCCTCAGTGAAGAATGCAGTCCATCGGCTGCACTGCGGTGACTATGGCTGAACTCAGTACGGTGTAATCAGTTGTCTATATCACAGGGAAAAATGGACTTGCCTCTTTTCACTGTAGAATTGCTGCTGTATATGCATCATCACTGAATAGATTAATACAGCGGCAGCAGTGCTCTGCTGGTGAATGCACTACGTACCGCGCTGTCAGTTGGACACGTCTCTAGCCTTAACAGTACTGTACATTGATAATTCCAGTATTGGTTTCGAATTTCAAACATCAGTGAACAAAGTAGCCCAACGGCTACATTACCGCGATGATGGGTGTGCTAAGTATTGTGTTGCCAATAGTTAATATCGCTAGAGATAATAGATCTGTATTATGTCATATTAGAATTGTTATAGAACCTAATTTATCACTGAATAGATACATCCAACGGCAACACTGCTCTCTCCGTAGATGTACTAAGTGCCGTAATGTCAATTGTAGATGTCACTAGCCGTAACCGCAGTATACACGTGTTACTCTAGACTCTCTTTGGAATTAACATCATTAGTGAACAAAGTATTCCAACGGCTACATTACTGCGACTATGGCTGTATTCTGTACTGTGTCGTCAATTGTTAATTTCTCGAAGGATAATGAAACTTCGTCCTTCATTGTATAATTGCTGAAGAATGTACATCTTCGGTGATCTATTTAATATAACGGCAACAGTGCTCCGTTTCAAGATGCACTAATTACCGTAATGTGAATTCCTAATATCTCTAGATATAACCGTAGTATATATTCGTTGTTCCGGAGTTACTCCCGAATTTCCATCATAAGTGAACTAAGTAGTCGGACAGCCACAATACTGTAATGACGGCTGCACGCATTACTGTGTTGTCAATTGTTAATACCTCGAAGGATAGCGCATCTGTCTTTTTCTGCTTGGAATTGCCGTAGGACATAAATCACCATACCGTGGACATAATATTCCTAGGGCTGCTGTGTTCTGTTTGTAGATGTACTAAGTGCCGTTCAGTGATTTGCAAATAATCGTACGGCAATGGTGCACTGCTTTCAGATGTAATATCTACCCTACTGCGTATTCGAGAAATCACTAGCCATAACCGTTTTATACATAAACAATGCTAGAAATTCATTCCAATTTACATCATCAGTGAGCAAAGTGATACAACGGTTGCAGAACTATGATGATGACTGTACTCAGTACTGTGTTGTCAATGGCAAATATATCGAGGGATAATGGATCTGCCTTTTGTCATCCTAGAATTGCAATGAAAACGAAATTATCATTAATCAGGTTAACACAGAAGCCGTAGTGCTCTGCTGATGGATATACAAAGTAACAAGCTGTCAGTTGCACGTAACTCTAGCCACTAAAGCACAATGCATTGATTATTCTAGAATCGCATTGGAACTGATATTTTTAGTTCAAAATGTTACCCAACGGTCACAATACTCCGAATGTGCCTGTACTCGGTACTGTGTTGTCAGTCGATAATATCTCGAGGAATAACGGTATGCATATCTCGTTCTAGAATTGTCGTAGAATATGCATCATCAGTGACAAACTTTATCCAACGGTAAGTGTGCTATGCTTGTAGATGTACAAATTTCCGTACTATGAATTGTAAATATCACTAGCCATAACCGTAATATACATTGGTTATTCAGAGTACCCTTGGAATCTCCATTATTGGTGAACAAGGTATTCCAGCGGCTACATCACTGTCACGGAGGGTGTACTCAGTACTGTCATATAAATTCCAAATACATCGGGGGGCAGTGGATGTGTATTTTGTCATCCTAGCATTGTTATTCAACTTAAGTCATCATCGAACAGATTAATACAATGGCTAGTATTCTATACTGGTGGATGCAATAAGTACCGTACTGTCAAGTGGAAACATCTCAAGACTTAACCGTAATATACGTTGGTCATTCCAGAATTGCATTTGACCTTGCATCATAAGTGAGCAAATAATACAACGACCAAGGCACTGTGATGATGGCTGTAATCAGTTTCTTGTTGTCAGTTGTTAATACCACGAGGGAGAGTGAATGTCTATTTTGCCTTTCTAGAACTTTTACAGGATCTAAATCATACTAGCATAGATTATCCCAAGGCTATAGTGGTATATTGTTGTATGTAATATGTGAAGTACATCCAATTGGAAGGTGTCAAGTCATAACCGTAATGTACATTGATCATTCCTGAGTTGCTTTGGAACCTACATCATCACTGAAGGAAGAAGTCCAGCGACTACATTACTGTGATGATGGCTGTACTCTGTAGTATGTTGCCAATTGTTGATTTTTCGAGTGACAGCGGATATGTGTTTTGTCACTCAAGAGTTGTTATAGGATTTATACCATCATTGATCAGTTTAATCCAACGTCTACCGTGCTATATCGGTGGATGTGGTAAATACCATACTGACAATTGGGAATATCTTAGTCCACAACCGTACAATACATTGACAATTCCAGTAGAGCTTTAAAATTTACATCAACAGTGAGCAAAGATATTCAACGGCTAACACATTGTGATGACGGATGTACTCTGTACTTTGTTGACAATTGCTAATGCATCGACCGATAATGGATCTGCCTTTTGTCCTCCCAGAGTTGCTATAAAATATATATCATCATTGAACGAACTAATACATCGGCTGCAGAGCTCTGCTTGTGGATGCACTAAGTACCGTACACTCAATTGGAAATATCTCTAGCCATAGCCGTAGCATACATTGATTATTCTAAACTTGGTTTGGAACTGACCTTATCAGTGGCCAGGGTTATACAAAGGCCACGTCAATTTGGCGAGGCCAGCACGAAGTATAGTTCTGTCAATTGCTAATACCTCGAGAGACAGTGGACACGTCTTTTGTCCTTCTAGAATAGTTACAGAATGTAAATCATCATCGATCATATTATTCCAACGGCTACGGTGCTATATTGTTGGATATAATACTGCAGTCCTGTCAACTAGAAATATCTCATGCCATATCCCGGATATACATGTATCTTTCCATAATTGCTATGGAATTTGCGTCATCAGCGAACAAAGTATTCCAACGGCTACATTACTGTGATGATGGCGGCAGTCAGTACGGCGTTGTCAATTGTTAATACCCCAATGGATAATGTATCTGTCGCTTGTCGTTCTAGAATTGCTATGAAATCGAAATCATCATTGAAGGGCAGACTTCTGCAACTACATTGCTGTATTTGTGGATGTGCTGAGCACCGTACTGTCATTTGGAAGTATCCACAGCTGTAAGCGTACTATACACTGATTTTCCTAGAATTGCTTTGGAATTTGCATCATCAGTGAACAAAAGTTCCAACGACAACGGCATTGTGATGATGTCTATACTCAGTACTGTACTGTCAATCGCTTGTATCTGGGGGGATAACGGATCTGTCACTTTCCATACTAGAATTGCTATGGAATCTATAACGTCCTTCAACATATTAATCCAGCGTCTGCTTTGCACTGCTGGTGGATGTACTAATTACCGTGACATCAGTTGGAGATATCTCTAGCAGTAACCGTACTATGCATTGATTACCCTCGAATTGCAATGGAACTGGCATTATCTAAGGAAAAATTTATTCAACGTTTATAATACTGTGAAGATGGCTGTACTCAGTAATATGTTGTCAATTGCTAACATCTCGCTGGACAATGGATCTGCATATCGCATTTTGGATCTGCTGTGGAATGTAAATCTCCAGTGACAAATATATGCCAACGGTAAGAGGGCTGTGTTGGTAGATGTACTAATTACCGTACTGTGAATTGTGAATATCACGAGCCGTAACCGCAGTACACATTGGTTATTCAAGAATTGTTTTGCAATTTCCATCATCAGTGAACAAAGTAGTACAACCGCTGCATTACTACGTTGTCTATATTCAGTACTGTCATGTAAATTGCAAATACAGCGAGGGCCAGTTGATCTGTATTTTGCATTTTAGAATTGTTACGGAACTTAAGTCATCATCGAATAGATTAGTACAATGGCTAGAATTCTATATTTGTGGATGTAATAAGTACCGTACCCTCAAATAGAAATATCTGAAGACATAACCGTAATATACGTTGGTCATTCTAGAATTTCATTTGACCATGCATCAACGGTGAGCAAATAATGCAACTTCTGAGGCACTGTGATGATTGCTGTACTCATCCCTATGTTGTCAGTTGTTAACATCGCGAGGGATAATGGACCTTCATTTATCACTCTTGAACTGCTATAGAAGGTACATCATCATAGTACAGCTTAATCCAGCGACTACAGTGTAATGTTGGTGAATTAGTGGGTACCTCACATTCTATTGGAAGTATCTCAAGCCATAACCGTACTATACATTGACTATACTTGGATGGCTTTGGAAATTACAGCGTAAGTGAACAAGGTTATGCAACGTCTGCGATACTGTGTTGATGGCTTTACTCGGTGCTCTGTTGTCATTTGCTAATATCACCAGGTATAATGAATCAGCATTTCTCGTTCTGGAATTGCTGTGGTATATGAAATATCAGTGAACAGATTAATCGGATAGCAACAGTGACCTGTTGGAAGATGTACTAAATACCGTACTGTCAATTTCGAATATCACTAGCCGTAACTGCACTATACATAGGTAATTCTAGAGTAACCTTCGAAGGTACATCATTAGTGAGCAAAGTAGTCACTCGGCAAAATTACTATGAGGATGGCTGTAATCAGTACTGTGTTGTAAATTGTTGATATCTCGAGGCTTTGTGGATATGTGTTTTGCAATTCTGGAATTGTTATAGCGCTTATATCGTCATTGAACTGGTTAATCCAACGGCAACAGTGCTCCGTTGGTAGATGTACGACGTACCGTAATGTCAAATGGAAATATCTCAAGTCATAACCGTACTATACATTGATTATTCTAGAATTGCTTTGGAATTTACATCAGCAGTGAACATAGCAGTCCATTGCCTACGTTACTGTGATGGTGGTTGTACTCATTACTGTGTTGTCAATTGTTAATACCTCGAGGGCTAGTGGATGTGTATTTTGTTGTTTTAGTATTGATATGGAGTGTAACCGTTGCCGAGAGGATCAATCCACCGGCTGCAGTGATGCTTTGGCTGATTTAGTATGTATCGTACCGTCAGTTAGAAATATCTCAAGCCATAACCGTGGTATACAATGACTATTCATGAATTGCTTTGGAATTGTCATCATCAGTGAGCAAAGTGTTCCAACTTCTATCTTACTGTGATGCTGGTTGTACTCATTACTGTGTTGTCAATTATTATTGTATCGACGGACACTTGATCTGTATTTTGTTGTACTATAGTTGACATAGTAATTAAATCATCATCGGACAGACTAATCCAGCGGCTGCCGCGCCACATTGGTGGATTTGGTATGTATCGTACCCGTAACTGGAAATGTTTCATGCCAAGAACGTAATATACAATGATTATTCCGGAGCTGCTTTGGAATTTTCATTATCAGTGAACAAAGTCATTCAACGGCTACAATACTCAGTACTGTATCGTCATTCGTAGATATCACGGGGGCAATGGACCTGCATTTCTCGCCCTACAATTGCTGTGTGTTGTACACCGTCAGTTGACAAATTAATCCAACGGCAAGAGTGATCTGTCGGAAGACGTAATAAACGCCGTCCTGTCAATTGTAAGCGTCACCAAACATAGCAGCACAATGCATAGGTAATACTAGAATCTCTTTCGAATTTACATCATCAGTGAACAAAGTATTCCAACGGCTACATTACTGTGATGGTGTCTCCACTCATTACTGTGTCGTCATGGGTTAATATCTCGAGGGAGTGCGGATCTGTATTTTGTCATTCCAGATGTGCTATGGGACTTAAATCATCATTGAGCAGATTAATCAAACGGCTAAAGTTTTTTTATGGTAGATGTAGGAATCACTCCACTGCCAATTTTAAATGTGCCTAGCCATAACCGTCCTGTACACTGATAGCTCTAGAATTGCTGTTTAACATATATCATCGACGAACAAATGATCTAGCGTCCACAGCACTGTGCTGACGCGTGTACCCAGTATAGTGTTGTCGATTGTTAATACCTCGAGGGCTAATGCAACTCTTCTCTTTCATTCTAGAATTATCATAGAATCTAAAGCATCACAGAACAGATTAATGGAAAGGCTATTGTTTACTGTTGGTAAATGTACGATATACGGCGCTGACAATTACAAATATCACTAGCCATAACCGTACTATACATAGGTCTATCTGGAATTGCTTTGGAACTTACATCATCAGCGGGAAATGTAATGCAAAGGCTACAATACTGTGACTATGGATGTACTCTGTACTGTGTCGTCAGTTGCTAATATCTCGAGGGGCAATGGACCTGCACTTTTCGTTCTACAATTTCTGAGGTATAAACGTCAACAGTGAAAAGAATAACACAACGTCAACAGCGATCTGATGGTAGATGTGTTAAGCACAGTACTGTTAACTGAAATTGTTGCAAGCCATAGACGTACTATACATAGGTTATTCTTGAATTGCCCTGGAATTTATAACATCTCAGAAGAAAGAATTCCAACGGCTACATAACTGTGATGATGGCTGTACTCAGTACTGTGCTGTTAATTGGTCATATCTCTATGGATAATGGATCCACATTTTTTATTCAGGAAATGCTGCAGAATACACATCTTCCGTGAACAGATTAATACAACGGCTACACTGCTCTGACGGAGGATGTACTAAGTGCCGTACTGTCAATTGTAAATGTCCCTAGCCATAACTATACCATACATTGATTGTTCCAGAGATTCTTTGGAATTCACAATGTCACAGCACTGTTGGCGTTGAATCACTTTGTCCAATAATTATGCGAGTTCCGTAGCAATTTGAGAACAATTAACGTACGGTACGGTTATGGCTAGATCTATTTATATTTGGCAATAGGGTACTCACCACATCGACTCACCACATCCACCAGCGGAGAAGTGTAGCCGTTGGATTAATCTGTCCAATGGCGGTTTATATACTGCAGCAATTCTAGAATGAAGACAGACATAACCGTTATCCCTCGAAATATAAACAACTGAAAACACAGTAGTGAGCAGAGCAATCACCACAGTGCTGTAGACGTTGAATCATTTGTTCACTGACTATGTAATTTCAAAATAAATACTAGGATAACCTGTGTATAGTACGGTCGTGGGTAGGGACAGTTAGATTTGTCAATATGTTGCATAGTACATCCAAAGATATAGCACTATAGCCCTTGGATTAGTATGGTCAATGATGATTTAGGTTCTATAGCAATACTATAATGACAGCGAACATATCCATTATCCCTCGAGACATTAGCAATTGACAACACACTACAGAGTACAGCCATCATCAACATTATTTTAGCTGTTGAATGACTTTGTCCACTGATGATGCAAGATTCAACGTAGTTCCAGAAAAGCTTGTGTATAGTGCAGTTACGGTTAGTGACATTTATAACTGACAGTACTGTACACACTACTTCAACCAACAGAGCATTGTTTCCCTTGGATTAATCGGTTCACTGCAGATGTATATCATGCTCGAGTTCTAGAACGGGAAATGCAGATCCATCATCCCTCGAGATATTTAAAATTGAGAAAGCAATACTGGGTACGGCCATCAACACGGTATTGTCGCCGTGGAGATATTTTGCTCACTGATGATGCATGTTCCAAAGTATTTCTAGAATAATCAATATATACAGTACAGTTACTGCTAGTAATATTTACAGCTGACAGCACCGTACTTGGTACATCCGCCAGCAGAGCTCTCCAGGCGTTTGATTAATCGGATCAAGTATGATTAAATTCTATGGCCATTCTGGAATGCCAAAAGCCGGATCCATTATCCATCGAGATGTTTACAATTGCAAACACTCTACTGGGTGAGGCCATCATCACAGTGCTGTTGATGTTGAATTACTATGCATACTTGTGGTGTATAATCCAAGAGAGGTCTAGAAAGATCATGTTATAGTACGGCTATGGCTAGAGTCCTTCACAGCCGACAGTACGGTACTCAGTACATCCACCAAAAGTGCACTGTAGCCGATGGAAAATTCCGTTATGTGACGATTTAGATATTATAGGAATCCTAGGCGACAAAATAATGATCCATTATATCTCGACGCATTAACAATTGACATAGCAGAACTGAGTACAGCCATGATCACAGTAATGTAGCCGAAGTATTACTTTGTGTACTGATGATGTATGTTCCAACGTAGTTCTAAAGTAACGTATGCATAGTAAGGTTATGGTTAGTGACATTTACAATTGACAGCATGGCACATAGTACCTCTACCTGCAGAGCATCTTTGCCGTCGTATAAGTGTGTCCACTGATATTTTATATTCTCCAGCAGTTCTAGAATGAGAAATGAAGATACATTATACTTTGAGATATTAACAATTGGCGACATAGTATAGAGTAGAGTCGTAATCACAGTCCAGTTGTCGTTGGATCATTTGTTCACTAACGGTGTACATTCCAAGGCAATTTTAGAACAATCAGTGTATACCTTTCTATGCCAAGAGATATTTACAATTCACACTACTGTACTAATTACATCTACCAACAGAGCACTGTTGCCGTTGTGCTTATCTGAACACTGATGACCTATATCCTGCAGCAATTCTAGAATCGAAAATTCAGGTACGTTGTACCAGCGAGATATTGACAATTGACACTACAGTTCTCTGTAGTGTCATGATCACAGTGCTGTTCACGTTGGACCAATCGTCCATTGATGACGATAATTCCATAGCAATTCTGGAATAATCAACGTCTAGTACGGGTATGGCTAGAGGTATTTACACTTGGCAGTACGGTACAAAGTACATTCACCAGCACAGAACCGTACCGGTTGGTTTAATCTGTTCACTGATGATGTACATTCTGCTGCAATTCTAGAATGAAGAAAACTCATCCATTATCACTCGGGATATTAGCTATTGACAAAAGAGTAAAAAGTGCATTAATCATTACGGTACTGTTGCAGTTGGATTAACTAGTTCATTGACAATTTAATTTCCCAAGCCATTCCAGAGTGATCAATGTACAGGTCGGTTATGGAATAATATGTTCATTGATGATTTAAATTCCGAAGTAATTCCAGAATAATCATTGCACATTACGTTTATTTCTAGCGATGGTTGCTATTGGCAGTACGGTACTAAGAACATCAATCAAACGAGCACTATTGATGTTCGATTGGTCTGTCCACTGATGACTTGTATCCTAGAGTAATACTAGAATGAAAAATGCGTTTCCATAATACCTCGAGATATTAACATATGACAACACAGTATTGAGTGCAAGCACCATGACAGAATTGTATCCGTTGCATTACATAAATCTTCCAAAATAATTCTAGAATAATCTGTGTATACTGCGGTTGCGGTTAGAGATATTTATAGCTGACAATGCAGTACTTCGTACGTCTATTAACCGAGCACAGTACTCGTAGCACAAATCAGTTCAAAGACGATCAAAATACTATAACAATTCTAGAATGACAAAATATAGATGCATAGTCCCTCGTGGTATTAATAACTTGAATTACAGTACTGAGCAGAGTCGTCACCACATTAATGTAGCCGTTGTACTTCTTCCTTCACTGATGACCTATGTTCCAAAGCAACTCTAGAATAATCAATGCATAGCGTGGTTATAGCAAGAGATATCTATAATTGACAGTACGATACCTATTATGCCTACAAACAGAGCAGTGTAGCCGTTGGATTAGTCTGTTCAATGATGATTTAGGTACTATAGAAATTCTGGTATGACAGCGGACATATCCATCATAACTCGAATAATTAGGAATTGGTAACACAGTACAGAGTACAGCCATTATCACAGTTTTGCTGCTGACGGATTACTTTGTTCACTGATGATATAAATTCTATAGAATTTGTAGAATGACAAGCCACAGATCCATTATCCCTCGATACAATATGAACTGACGTTGCAGTCCAGAGTACAGCCATCATCACAGTACCGTAGCCGTTGAATTGCTTTGTTCACTGATGACGTGTATTGCAAAGAAATTCTAGAACCACCTATGTATAGAGTGGTTATTCCTAGTGATATTTACAGTTGGCAGTGCGGTGCTTATTGCGCCAACCAACAGAGCAATGTAGCTGTTGCATTAATCTGTCCCCTGATGATTTATGTTCAGCAGCAATTCGAGAATGTATAAAGACAGATCCATTATCTCTCGAGTTATAAACAATTGGCAACACTGTAATGAGTGCACTCACCATCACGGTGCTATAGACGCTGGACCATTTTTTCACAGATCATATATGTTCCAAAGTAATTCCAGAATAATCTGTGTATAGTGATGTTGCGTCTTGCGTTATTTACATTTGACAGTAATGTACACAATACATACACAAATAGAGCATTGTTGCCGCTGGATTAACATGTTCAGTGATGATTCTTATTCTATAACGATTATAGAACGTCAAAATACAGGTACATTATCCTCCAAGATATTAACAATCGACATCAAAAAGCTGAGTAGAACCATCATCACTGTGCTGCTGCCGTTGGATTACTTTGTTCACTGATGGTATAAATTCTATAGAATTTCTAGAATGAAAATTCACAGATGCATCATCCCTCGTTATGTTATGAATTGACATCACAGTGCAGAGTACAGCCGTCATCACAGTATCTTAGCCGTTGCATTGCTTTGCTCACTAATGACTTATATTGTAAGGAAATTCTAGAATGAACTGTGTATAGAATGTTTACTGCTGGTGACATCTTCTATTGACTGTGCGGTGCTTAGTGCATCTACCAACAGAGGACAGTTTCCGTTGGAGTAATCTGTTCTCCAATGATTTGCATTCTGCAGCAGTTCTAGAAAGAAAGAAGACAGGTTCGCTATCCCTCGAGATATAAACGATTGACAACACTGTAATGAGTACACTCATCATCACAGTGCTATAGACGATGGATCATTTGTTCGCTGATGATGAAAACTCCAAAGCAATTCTAGAGTAATCAGTGTACAGTACGCTTATGTATAAGTATATTTACTACTGACACTACCCTACTTAGTACATCAACCAACAGGGCATTCTGGCTGATGGATTAAAGTGTTAAGTGGTAATTTTGAACGCGTAGCAATTCCAGAATGACAAAACACAGACCAATTAACCCGCGCGATGTTAACAATTGACAACTCTACACTTACTGGGGCCATCACCGAGGAACTACTGCCGTTGGATTACTTCGTTCACTAATGATTTATATTCCATAGAATTTCTGGGATGAGAAAGCACAGATCCATTATCCCACGACATATTATCAATTGACAATACATGATTGATTAAGGCTTCATCACAGTACCGTTACAGTTCAATTACTATGCTCACATATGACTTAAGTAGCAAAGAAGTTCCAGAATGGTATTTGTACAGAATGGTCATTGCCAGTGATATATACAATTGACATTGCTGTGCGTAGTGCATCTGCCAAGAGTACGCTGTTGCCGTTGGATCAACCTGTGTTCTGATTACTTATATTCTGAAGCAATTCGAGGATGAAAAAGCACATATCCATTATCCCGCGAGATATAAACGATTGAAATCACATACTGAGTACAGTCATCATCACAGTACAGCATCCGTTGGATTACATTGCTCACCGACGGTTTACGTTCTTTAGCAATTCTAGAAGGATAATGCACAGATCCATTATCCCCGATACATTAACAATTGAGGACACAGTACTAAGTACAGCCATCATCACAGCACTGTAGCCGTCGGAATAATTTGCTCACTGATAATGTAAATTCCTAAGCACTTCTGTAACAATGGGTATATAGTACTGTTATGTTCAGGGATATTTTCATTTGACAGTACGGTACTTGGTACATACAGCAATAGGGCACTCCCGCCGTTGGATTAACTTTGTCAATCATGACTCTGATTCTATAGAAATTATAGAACGACAAAGTGCAAATCCATTATCCCTCGAGGTATTAACAATTGACAACACAATGCTGAGTTCAGCCATAATCACTGTGCTATAGAAGATAGATCACTTGTCCACTGATGATGAAAACCCCAAAGCAACTATAGAATAAGCAATGTACACTACGATTATGGTTAGAGATATATACAATTGGCAGTACGGTATTTCCTACATCCAACAACAGAAAGAATTAATCTGCCCAATTATGATTCAGATTGCGTAACAAAGCTAGAATCACAAAACTCGTTTCCATTATTCCACGAGATATTAACCATTAACAGCACAGGGCTCAGGACAGCCATCATCATAGAATTGTAGGCGTTGAAATACTATGCCACTAGTGATGCAATTTCCAAAGCTGTTCTAGAATAATCAGTGTGTAGTACGGTGATAGCTGGGAATACTCACAATTGACAGTACGCTACAAAGTGCATCCACCAACAGAGCATTGTAGCCGTTAGATTAGTCTGTTCAGTGATCACTTTGACTCCGTTGCTACCCTGGAGTGACAAAATAAATGTCCATTATCCCTCGAGACATTAACAATTGAAAACACGGGTCAGATTTCTGTCATCATCACAGTACTGTAGCCGTTTGCCTACCTTGTTCACTGATGATGCATACTCCAAAGCAATTCTGCAATAATCAATGAACAGTACGGCCATGGCTATTCATATTACCAATTGAGGGTACAGTGCTTAGGATATCCACCAGCAGAGCACTGTAGTAGTTGGATTATTCTGTTCATCGATCACATAAGTTGTATCGCAAGTCTAGAATGACAAAATACAGGTCCGTTATCCCTTGAGATATTAACAAGTAACAACAAAATACTTAGTACAGCCGTCATCACTGTACCGCAGCTGTTGGACTACTGTGTTCACTGATGATGTAAATTTCAAAGTTATTCTAGAATAAACAATGTATATTACGTTCACGACTAGGGGAATTTACATTTGACAGTTCGTTACTTTGTACATCCACCGGCAGAGTATTGTAGCCGCTTGTTCAGTGACGACTTAGATTTTATAGTAATTCTAGTGTGACAGCGATCTTGGACATTGTTCCTCGAGAAATTCGCAATTGGCAGCAAAGTACTGAGTACAGACATCGTGGCATTACTTTGGTCACTGGATATGTTTGTCCATCGATGACAGAAATAGCACAGCAATTCTAGAATAATCTGTGTATAGTACTGTTGTGGCTAAGGATATATACAACTGACAGAACGATCCCTATTATATACACCAACCGAGCACAGTAGCCGTTGGATTAATCTGTTTTCTGCTGTTATGTACCCTCCAGCTTTCTAGAAGGAGAAATGAAGATTCATTATCCCTCGACATATTAACAACTGGCAACACAGTCCTGAGTACAGCCATCATCACATTATTTTAGACGTTGAATTACTTTGTCTACTGACAATGCAAGTTCCAAAGCATTCCTGGAATAAACAATGTACAGTACGGTTATGTCTAGTGAAACTTACAATTGACTGTACGGTACCTATTACATCTACCTACTGTGTGCTTTTGCTTGCTGTGTGCTAGAATGGCCTACGTATAGAACGGTTATGTCCAGTGATATTTACAATTGACAGTACAGTGGTTATTACATCCACCAACAATGCACTGTAGCCTTTGGATTAATCTGTTCGATGATGATTTAGATTCTATAGCAAGTCTATAATGAGAAAACGCATGTCCATTATCATTCGAGATATTAACAAATGGCCACACTATACTGAGTACAAGCATGTTCGCTGTACAGCAGCGGTTTGATTATGCTTTTCACTGATGATATATGTTCTACAGCAGTTCTATAGTGAGAGATGCAGATCCTTTATCGCTGGAGAAATTAGCAATTGACAACACGGTAGTTAGTGCAGCCATCAGCACAGTACGGTTGCCGTTGAATTAGTTTACCCATCCATGATGAGAATAGCATATCAATTGTAGGATTACCATTGTATTGATCGGATACGGCAAGGGTTATGTACAAACGATAGTACGTTTCCTAGTACATCAATCCAAAGAGCACTGTAGACGTTGGATTAATTTGTTGTGTGATGATATAGATATAATAACAATTCTAGAATGACAAAGCACATATCCATTATCAGTCGAGATACTAACAACTGAGGACACAGTACTGAGTACAGCTATTATCACAGTGATGTAGCAGTTGGACTACTCTATCCACTGACGATGAAATTTGCAAAGAAGTTCTAGAATAACCTTTGTATGCAACGATTATAGCTAGGGATATTTACAATTGACAGTACGGTGCATAGTATATGAAGCAACAGAGGGCACTGCCACTGATGGAGTAATCTGTTCAATGGCGATTACGGTTATATAACACTTCTAGAATTGCAAAACACATTTCCACTGTCCCTCGAGATATTAACGATTAAAAACAGAGTTCTGAGTACAACACTCGTCAGAGTATTGTAGCCGTTGAATTACACTGTTCGCCGGTGATGCAGGTCCCAAAGCCGTTCCAGAATAAAGATGCATAGTACGGTTATTGCTAGAAACATTTACAATTGACGGTTGGGTACATAGTGCATCCACAAGCAGAGCACAACAACCCCCGTCTTATTCTGTTCAACGATGATTTAGATTCTATAGCAATCCTAGAATGACAGCAGGCATATATATTGTCCCTCGAGATATTAGCAATTGCCATCACAGTACAGAGTATAGCCACCTTCACAATTGTGTAGCCGTTGGAATTATTTGTTCACTGATGACTTATATTAAGCAGCAGTTCGATAATGATCAATGTACGGGTCAGTTATGGCTAGACACGTTTGCAATTGACAGTACGGCAATTAGTGAGTCCACCAAGAGAGCAATCTAGCTGTCAGATTAATCTGTTCACTGATGATATTAATTCTACAGCAGTTCTGGAATGATGAAAGTACGAATCAGTTATAGCCAGAGATATTAACAATTCGCAATACACTTCCGAGTATAGCAATCAAAAAGATCCAACAGCAATTTTATTAACTTATTTTATGATCATCTCTATTATATTGCTAATCTTTAACGATCCATGGATAGATAAATTATCGCTTTGGATATAGACATTTGAACGTGCAATATTGAGTGTGGCCGTCTATGTAATGCGATATTCATTTGATTAATCTTTTCGCTGATAATATAAGTTCTACGGCAATTCTAGAATGAGCAATGTGTAGATCAAATTTAACTACAGATATTGACAATTGGCAATACAGTACCGAGCGTAGCAATCTACATAGTACTATAGCCATAGTATTAATCCGTCACTGAAGTTTTAACCTCTACAGCATTTCTATAATGATCAAGGATTCAATCGGGAATATCTGGAGATACGATAATTTCAAAATACACTTCTGTGTATGGCAATTAACACCGTGCTACAACCAATGTATTAATCATTCCTCTGATCCTGTATTTTCTATCGCAATTCTATAATTATCAATGTATTGATCAATTTTCGATAGAGATATTGACAAGCGAAAATACAGTAATGAGCATACCCATCCACAGATTACTATTGTCACTTGATTAGACAATTCACTGGTTACCCAACCTCTACAGCAATACCTGGCTGTTCTACATAATTCTACAATCATTATACAGTTGCTGAAGAAATAAAATGATCAGGGAACGGAATAACGCATTGGCTATAGCATTGCGTAAATGGCTGCACTCAGTACTGTATTGTCATTTGTCAATACCACTACAGATGCATTATGTATCCGTTGATCATTCTAGAATTGCTATATAGTTTAAATCATCAGTGTATAGGTAAACCCAACGGCTACGGTGACCTCATGGTTGATGTACAATGTAAAGCTCTGCCGATTATATATATCTCTATTCGTAACCGTACTATACATTGGTTACTCTAGCATTGCTGTGTGACTCACATCATCAGCGAACAAATTAGTCCATGAGCTACAGTGCCCAGTTGATGCATGTAATAAGTAACTTTATGACAATTTTAAATATCCCTAGACAATACATTTCTTTGTATTCATAATCCTAGAATTGCTTGGGAAATTATATCATCATTAAGCAAGCTAATCCCACGGCTACAGTACTGTGACAATGGTTGTACTTAGTACTGCGTTATTAACCGTTAAGGTTTCGAGCGATTATGGATGTGCATTTTGTCTCTCTAGATTTGCTATAAAACATAAATCTTCATTGAACAGATTAATCCAACGGCTACAGTGCTATGTTGATTGTATTGGTAAGTACCGTACTGTCAATCCTATATATCTCTACACATAACCGTACTACACATTGATTATTCTGGAATTTCTTTGCGACTTGCATTTCCGGTTAACGGAGGAGCTCAACGGCTGCAATGTCTCGTGGAACAATTGATCTGCGTTTTGCCATTCTAGAGTTGCTACAAGATCAAAGTCATAATTGAACGAATTAATGCACTGGCTACAGTGCTATGAAGGTGAAATCATTAAGTACCGTATTTTCAATTATAAATATCTAGAGCCATAACCTTATTATACAATCATTATCTTGCAATTGCTTTGGGACTTACATCGTCAGTGAACAAACAATCCATCGTCTATGGCACAGTGGTTATTGCTGTATTCAATAGTCTTGACAATTGTTTATATATCAAGGGATAATGGATCCATCTCTTTTCTTTGTAGAGCTGCTGCAGTGGATGAATAATCAGAGTACAGAATAATACATCGGCAACAGTTGTCTATTGGAAGAAGCACCAGGCACCGCTCTGTCAAGTGTGTATGTCACAGTCCATAACCATTCCATGCATAGGTTATTCTAGAATTGCTCTGCAATTTACGTCATCAGTGTGCAGAGTAATCCAAAGGCTACGGTGCTGTGATAATGGCTGTACTCAGTCCTCTGCCATCAATTCAAGATGTATCGATGGATAAAGTACCTCTGCCGTGTCATTCGAGAAGTTCCATTGAAATTATACCACCAGTGAGTAAAATAATCGAACGGCAGCGGTACTGTTATGATGGCTGTACTCAGCATTGCGTGGTCAATTATTGATACCTCGAGGGACAATGGATATGTATAATTCATTCCAGAATTGCTGTACAACTAAAATGGTCACAGAACAGATTAATCCAACCGCTACAGTGCTCTGTTGAGTGATGTAATAGGAAGTGTACTGTCAATTGTAACTATCCATAGCTATAACCGTACTATACAATCATTATTCTTCAATTGCTTTGGAATTTACATCGTCAAAGGACAAATGATCCATCGTTTATAGCACAGTGGTTATGGCTGTACTCATTACAGTGTTGTCAACTGCTTATATATAGAGGTATAATGGATCTGTCCTTTTCCCTTTGAGAGCTGCTGCAGAATATGTATCATCAGAGATCAGATTAATCCAACGGCACCTGTTTTCTAACGGTAGATGCACTATGCACCGCGCAGTCAATTGTAAATATGACTAGCATTAACCACTCAATGCATAGGTTATTCTAGAATTTCTTTGCAGTTTACGTCATCAGTGAGAAAAGCATTCCAGCAGCTAAGGTACTGTGATGATGGCGGTACACAGTACCGTGTCGTTGATTCATAATATATCGAGGTATAATGGGTCTGTGCATTTTCATTCAAGAAGTTCTATAGAATTTATATCACCAGTGCACAAAGTAATCCAACAGCAGCAGTACAGTTCTGATGGCTGTACTCTGTACTGCTTTGTCAATTGTTATGTCTCGGGGGATACTGAGTATGCATTAATCATTCTAGATTGGTCGTTCAGTCAAAATGGTCACTGAACAAATTAATCCAGCGACTGCAATGCTCTTCTCGTCGATGTACTACGTAGCGTACTGTCAATTGTAAATATCCCTAGTCATATCCGTACTATACACTGATTAGTCTAGGAATGCATTGGAAATTACATAATCAGTGAACAAAGTAGTGCAACGTATACAGTGCTGGTATGATGGCTGTAGTCAGTAATGTGTTTTCAATTGTCTACAACTCGAAGCATAATGGATTTCTCTTTTCTCTTTCTCGAATTGCTGAATAACATATATCATCAGAGAACAGATTAATACAAGGGCAACAGTGCTCTCTTGGCAGATGCTCTAAGCACCACGCAGCCAATCTTCAATATCACCAGCAATAACCATTCCATACGTAGGTTATTCTAGAATTTTTGCGCAATTTACGTCATCAGTGAGGAAAGTAATCCAACGGCTACGGTACTGTGACGATGGATGTACTCAGTATTATGTCGTCAAGTCATAATACATCGAGGGATAATGGATATGTGAATTGTCACCCTAGGAGTTCTATAGAATTTATACCATCAGTGAACAAAGCATTCAAACAGCGGCAGTACAGTTATGAAGGCTGTACTCAGTTCTGTGCTGTCAATTGTTGATGTCTCGAGGGATAATGTATATGTACTGGTGAATCTAGAATTGCCGTACAGTCAAAGTGATCCCTGAACAAATTAATCCAACGGCTACAATGCTCTGTTGGGAGACGTAATATGTAGCGTACTGTCAATTGCAAATATCCCTAGATATGACCGTACTATACACCGGTTATACTAGAATTGCTTTGGAACTTACATGATCTGTGAGCAAAGTAGCCCAACGGCTACTGTGATGGGACGATGGCTGCACACGTTTACGTGTTTTCAATTGTTAATGGCACGAGGCATATGGATCTGTCTTTTTTCATTCCCGAATTGCTGCAGAATATAAATCATCAGAGGGCAGATTAATACAACGGCAACAGTGCTCTCTTTGTGTATGCCCTATGCAACGCACTGTCAATTGTAAATGACACTGGCAATAACCATTCCATACATAGGTTATTCTAAAATTTCTTTGCATCCCACTTCCTCAGCGTGCAAAGTAATACAACGGCTACGGTACTGTGATGGTGGCTGGACTCAGTGCTGTGTCGTCAATTCATTATGTATCGAGGGTTAATGGATCATTCCTTTGACATACTTGAAGTGCTATAGAATTTAAATCGTCAGTGAACAAAGTAATCCAATGGGAGCAGTACAGTGATGGTGAGTCTAATAACTATTGTGTTGCAAATGCTAATATCTCGAGGTATAATGGATCTTTACTTTGTCATTATAGATTTGTTGTAGAATCTAAATCATCACTGAACAGATTAATCCAACCGCTAAAGTGCCTTGATGTTGGACGCGGAAGCACCATAATGTCGATTGTAAATATCCTTAGACATAACATGACTATACACAAATTACTCTAGATTTGCTGTGTAACTTACATAATCAGTGAGAAATGTGGACCAACGGCTGCAGTACTGTGATGATGGCTGTACTCAGTACTTGGTTGTCAGTTGTCAAAATCTCTCAGGATTAAGGATCTGTCCTTCATCATTCCAGGATTGCTATAGAATCTGACTCATCACTGAGCAGGTTAATCCAAAGAATACACTGCTCTGCATGTGAGTGTATGAAGCACCCTACTGTCAATTGTAAATATCTATAGCCATAATAGTACCACAGGTTATTCTAGGGTTATCTTGTACCATACAACGTCTGTTAACGATGTAATCCAGCAGCTAGAGTACTGTCATTATAGCTGTACTCCGTACTACATTGTCAAATGATAATATCTCAAGGTTTAATGGCTCTATACTTCTCGTTCTATATTGCTGCAGGGTTTACATCATCAGTGGACAGATTAATCCAACAGAAACTTACATACGTTGGTAGATGCCAAAAGTACCGTGCCCGCAATTGTAAATAACACTAGCGATAACCGTACTATACATAGGTTATTCTAGAATTTGTTTGGAATTTACGTCGCCTGTGACCAAAGTAGTCGAGTGGCTCCTTCACTGTGATCATGGCTGCAATTAGTCCCGTGTTGTCAATTGTTAGTACCTCGAGGGACAGTGGTTCCGTACTTTATCGTTCTAGAATTGCTATAGAATCAAAATAATCATTGAACATACTAATCCAACAGTTACAATGCTCTTCTGGTGGATGTAGTAAGCATCTAACTGTCAATTGTAAATATCCCTGGTTATAATCGTAACATATAGTGATTATTCTAGAATTGCGGTGGAATTTACATCATTAGGGTTCAAACGATGCAACGTGTGGTGCACCGATATGATTGCAGTGCTCAGTACAACACTGTCTATTCTTAATATATCGAGCGGTAATGGACATGTATTTGGTCATACTAGAGCTGTTATCAAATCTAAGTCATCGGCGAACAGTCTAATCCAACGGCAACAGTGCAATGTCGGTACATACTCTATGTAACGAACTCTCAATTGTAAATAACACTAGACGCAGCCGTTGCATACACAGGTTATTCTATAATTACTTTGGAATTAACGTCATCAGCGAACAAAGCAGTCCAACTGCTACTGTGCTGTGAGAATGGCCGCACTCAGTACTCTGTTGTCAATCTTTAATGTCTCGAGGTGTAATAGATATGTATTTGTCATCCCAGAATGGCTGAAGATGCTAAGTGACCACTGAACATATTATTCCGGCTGCTACAATGCGATATTGGTGGATGTACTAAGAATGGTACTGTCAAATGAAGATATCCACAGCTATAAACGTACTATACAATGGTTAATCTAGAATTGCTTTGGAACATACTTCTTCAGTGGACTAACTATCCAAAGGCAACTGTACTGTGATGAAGGCTGTACTCAGTAGTACTTTGTTAATTGCTAATATCTTCGGGGATAATGGACACGTCTTTTGTAGTTCTAGATTTGTTATAGAATTTAAGCCATCACTGGCCAGACTAGTCAAACGGCTGCAGTGCCCTTTTGATGACAACACTCAGTACTCCATTGATATTTGTGAACGTCTCCAGCGACAATTGCTCAGCCCATTGATGATTCTATAATTGCAGATTAAATAAGATGACCTGCGAACATATTAATGCAACAGCTATGGTAATGTGTTGAATACTGCACGCAGTGCTGCATCTTCAAGTGTAAATATCTCCTGCGAAAATTAACCTCTCCATTGACCATTCTAGAGTTGGTGTAGATATGCGATGATCGGCGAATAGGACGACAAAATGGACTTCGAACTGTTACGTTGCTATGATCTGTGCTGCATTTTCAATTGTCAACGCCCGTTGCGAAAATTGATCTGTCCAGTGGTAAAACTAGAATAGCAATGAAAGCTTGATGTTATCATAATAGGTTGATACAATGGCTGCAGTGTTGTTTTGCTGGATATACTCAGCACTGTACTGCCAACTATTAACACCTCCAGCTAGAACAGGTTACACTTTGACCATTCTAGAATTGCTACAGAATTTCTATCATCAGCGAACAGAATAGTCCAACGACTACAATGCTCAGTTGGTGGCTGCATTATATACCGTATTGTCAGCTGCTGATATCTCTGGCCGTAACTTTACTATGCATTGATTGTTCTAGAGTTACTGTGGAATAAAGTCATCAGTGAACAAATTACTCGAACGGCTACAGTGATGTGATGATGGCTGTACTAGTTACTGTAATGTCAGCTGTTAATGTCTCGAGCGTTAATGGATCTGTCCTTTGTCACGCTAGAGTTGCTAAAGTACTTCAGCCATCATTGGACAAATTATCCAACGACTACAATACTCTGTTGGTGGGAGTACTAAGTACCGTACTGCCAATTGTAAATATCTCCAGGCGTAACTAATCTATACGGTGATTATTCTAGATTTGCTGTGGAATTGAAATCATCAGTGAACAAATTAATCCAATAGCAACAGTACTGTGATGTTGGCTGTACTCAGTACTGGCTGTCAATTACAATATCCCGAGCCATAGTATATGTTTTCATATTCTAGTGCTGCTATGGAATTTTTATCATCACTGAATAGATTAATCCAAAGGCAACAGGGCTCTGCTGCTATATGAACTGAGTACCATACAGTGGATTGTAAATGTCTCTCGGCGTAACTGTAGCATGCATTGATGGTTCTAGACTTCCTGTGGAATATAACTCAGCAATGAACAGCTTATCCCAACGACTGCAGTACTGTAGTAATGGCTGTATTCAGTACAGTTTTGTCAGTTGTTAATATGTCGAGCGATAATAGATCTGACTTTTGAAAGTCTAGAAATGCTACAATCTGTACTGCATTGTATTTTATCAGTGAATCTAGGGACACTTTGTCCAGCCACTTGCCACCCCGGAATTGCTGTGGAAATTAGATAGTCAGTGACTAGATTAATACAATGGATATAGAACTCTGTGGACTACTACACCAAGTACTGCATTATCAGCTGTCGATATCTGGAGCGATTATTGATCTATCCATTAATCATACTAGAATTGCTATAAAATATGAGCCATCAGTGAATAGGTTAATCCAACGCCTGCAGTACTATGTTGATGACTGAACGCAGTAGTATATGGTCATGTATTATTATCTCTAACCACAATTCGTCCATTTACTAATCATTCTTCATTGCTATGTTGGGCAGCTAATCATTGGATACATTAGCCTTGTGGCTATAGAAGAGTATAGATGGTTACCCTTAATAATGTATTGTAAATTGTTAATACCTTAAGCGATAATTGATATGTCTTTTGTCATTCTGGAAATGCAATTCACAATAAATCATCAGTGAAGAATTTATTCCAATGGCTACATTTCCGCCTTGATACTCGGTACCCAGTTGTAGATTGAAAATATCTGTGGCGATAATTGATCTGTCCATTCACAATTCTAGAATCTCTGCAGAAATTGGATGATCTGTGGACAGAATTATCCAATGTATATAGCACGATGTAGACGACTATACTCAGTACTGCGTTAGCAATTGTGCATATATATGAAGCAATAATAGATGTATGGATTGATCATTAGAGGATACTATGCAACCTAGATCATCAGCGAATTGATTATTCCGCTGGTTATATTACTGTGTAGATGGTTACACTCAGTACGGCGTTGACATTTATCAATGTCTCCAGCAACAATTTATATATCCATTGATAATTCTTGAGCTGCTTTAGAGCTGCTTCAGTAAATTATTGTCAATTGTTAGTATCTCCGACAATAATTCATATATACATTGGTCACTACTGAATAGCTATAGAATATGAGTGGTCAGTCTATAGATTAAACCAATTTTTATAGAATTGCCTATATGCGTATACTCATTATATTATAGTCAGCTCTTAATGTCTCCTGCAATAACTTTCGTATCCATTGCTCATTTTGGAATTGCCGTAGAACTTACATGAGCAGCGAATGGTTTAACGCACATGATATTTTACTGCGTCGATGTACATGGTGCTCTGTATATGTATAAGCTGGTTACTGTAATGTCATTTCTTAATATCTATGGCGACAATTGTTATTCCTATTGATCATTCTGGGATTGCTACGGAAAGCGGATGTTCAGTTTATTGATAAATACAAGTGCTACAGATCTGTTTAGAGGTACAGACTCAGTCATGTACTGTCAGATGTTAATAGCTCTAGCGATAATTGACCTATACATTGACAATTCTAGGATTGCTGTAGAATTTACGGCGGATAATTTATACCAACGGCTATGGTAATAAATTCATGTCTGTACACAGTACTATATCTCCAGTAATTTCTCTAGAGGAATAAAATGATCAGTATATAGATTAACTCAATCGATCTGGTACTGTATGGGTCGCAGAACTCGGCACGGTATAGTTAATCGTTAATATCTCTAGAGACAATCAATGTATCCTTTGATCTCCCTAGTATTGCTATAGAATTTATAGGATCAATGAATAGATTAATCCATTGGCTATAATTCATGGCAGGTGGCAATGCTCAGCACTGTATTTTCAATTGTCAACATCTCTGGCGATAATTAACCCACACATTTATCTTTCTGGAAATGCCACAGCATTTTTATGGTCAGTATGGTCAGTCAATAGCTTATAAGAATGGGTATAGTACTGCCTTTGTGGCTATACTCTGCACTGTATTTAAAATTGGAAAAAGTAATAAATCTGTCCATTCATCGCTATTCAATTGCCTTAGAAATTTTATGACAACTGAAAAGATTTATTCAATGGCTACGGTATTGTAATTGTGACCATAATCAGCAATGTACGGTCAATTGTTAATATCTCCAGCGATAATTGATCTCTCTATAGGTCACTTTTTAACTACTATGCAATTTACATCATCAGCAAAGACTTTATGCCACCTTATGCCATTAAATACTGGACCATGCTCTTGGTTATACTGAGTACTGTATTTTCAACTGTTAGCACCTCAAGCGATAATATATGTCTCTACTGATCATTTTAAAATTGCTATATATAAACAGGACGATCACTAAGTAGGTTGACCCAGTGGATGTAGTAATGTTTTGATGGCTGTACTCAGTACTTTGTAGCTTACTGTTAATATTTCTAACGACAATTCATCTCTCTTTTGTTCTATCCTGAATTCCTGTAGAAATTACATGATACAATGGATATAGTAATGTGTACATGGCTATAGTCTGTAGTGTATTTTTGATTGTTACTTTCTATAGACATAATTGCTCACCCATTTATGATCGTAGGATTGCTATGACATTAAACTGATCCTTCAATAGATTCATGCAATGGCTATAGAATTCCGTAGAGGGCTATGCTCAGTGCCGTATTCTTGATTGTGATTTTCTCTAGAAATGAATGAACCACAAATTAGTCAATCTATAATACATATAGAATTTACATGAGGAGTGAATACATTAATGCAATGATTATAGTACTGTGTGGGTGCCTAAACTCAGTACTGCTGCGTTAGTTGCCTATATCTTCAGCGATAACTAACCTATCTGTCAGTCATCCTAGAACTGCCATAGAATTTAATGGTCAGTGAATAGATCAAACATATTGCTTCCGTGCAACGCCGATTGCTGTACCCAGTAATCTATTGTTAATTGCGAATATCTCCAGCGATAATTGATCTACACGTTGATGATGCTAGGATTCCCATAGGAGCTACATGATCAGTGAATATATTAGTTCAATGGATAGGGTACATTGTAGATGGCTATAGACTGTATTGTACCGTTCACGGTCAATGTCTCCAGAGATACCTGATCCAATCGTTGATAATTGTTGAATTGCTGTGCAATTTACATGATGACAGAAAAGATTTGTCCAATGGCTATAATACTACGTATATGGCAAAACTCAGTACTGCATTACCTATTGCTAATGTTTCAAGTGAAAATTGATATATCCATTAGTCAATGTAGATTTGCTTTAGAATGGCAGTATCGGTGAATTAATTAATGCAATGGATATGAAACTGTTTAGGTGGTTATAATTTGTATTGTTAATTGCTAACATATCTAGAGAAGTACCGTGGGACTTAAATGAAAACTGAATTTGTTAATCCAATAGCTACTTTACTGGGCCGATGGCAACACTATGTGCTTTATTGTTAATTATAATATGTCTAGCGAGAATTGATCTGTAGATTGAAAAGGCTGGAATTGCTATAGAATATAATGATCAACGAGTTCATTAATACAATGGCCATAGTACAGCGTGGATGGCTATGCTACGTACGGTATTATTATTTGTTGCTGTCCCTGTACATTGTTGATGATTGAGATGCTGTAGAATTAAATGATCAGCGAAACTACTATTGGTGTTGCTATACTTCACTGTCGGTGGCTCTACCACGTACTGTATTGTTAATTGACAATATTCTCAGAGATAGATGGTAAATCCATTAATCATTCTAGGATTGCTTCGTAATCTATGTGATCAGTGAATAGATTAATACGGTGGCTACAGCATTGCGTAGATAGCTATACCAAGTGCCGCATTACCAATTGTTAATATTTCAAGCGGTAATTCATCTATCTATTGATCATTATAGAATTGTTGTCGAATTAACATCAAGCATTTGCGTTAGTACTACGTATATGGCCCTATTTCCCTTAACATGCAACACTCAGGACTGTATCTTCAACTATCTATGTCGCATGAGATAACCGATCCAGCGATTTATCATTCTAGAAATGCTATGCTAGTTAAATGATCGGAGAGTAGATTAATCCAATGGCTGTGGTACTGCGTAGGTGGACATACATATCTCGGTATAGTTGACCGTTAACATCTATAGCGATGTTCGAAGTATCCATTTACCATCTTATAATTGCTATAAAGTTTTGATTATCAGTGAATGGACTAATCAATTGCCTATAGTACTGTGTCCATGGCTATACTGAGTACTGTAATTTCAATTGCTGATGTGTCAAGCGACAATTCATCCATCTATTGATCAATGATGGATTGCTATATAGCTGACAATATCAGTGAATAGATTAATGCTATGAATACGGCATTGCTTAGACGGCTACACCCTCAACAGATTACTTTGGAGTTTATGTCCCTCGAGACAATTGATCCATCCATTAATAATTCCTGAATATCTGCGGAAAATAAATATTAACAGAATAGATTTATTCAATGGCGTTATTAATGCGTAGTTGGCCATATTTCCGCTAAGGTAGCAGCACGCAGTACTGTATTCTCTACTTTGAATATCTGTAGCGACTATTGATGTAGCCATTGATTATACTTGAGTTGCCATGAGAGGTAAATGGTCAGTGGATATATTGACGCAATGGATATGATACGGCGTAAGTGGCAATACTTAGTACTGCTATGCTGAATACTATCAGCTCTATCAATAATTAGTCTATACATTAATCATTCTAGAATTGCTACAGAATTAACGTTATGAATGTGTACATTAATCGAATTGCTATAGTACTGTGTAGATACATATCCTCCGTAATGCATTGTTCAATGCCAATACATCTAGCGATAATTGACCTATCCTGTAAACCATCTATCGCTGGTGTAGGATATGGATGATCAGTATAAACATTAAACTAATGGCTACAGTACTTTGTAGATGAACATACCCTGTACTGTAGTGTCAATTCTGATATCACCAACGACAATTGATCTATCCATCGTTCATTCAAGAGCTGCAGTAGTATTTACGTGATCAATTAATAAATTATTCCAATGGCTATATTGCTCTTCTGATGGTTATACTTAGTAGTGTACTGTCAATTGGCAATATGTCGAGGGATGATTGATATGCACATTGATAATTCTGGAAATGCTTTGGAATAAGAAACATAACTGCATAGATTAGCACAAGGGCTCTTGTGCTTTGTAGCCGGGTTTAATCATGATCATCCTAGAACCGCAATGTAATTTAAATGATCAGTGAATATATTAATGCAATTACTATGGTACAGTGAATATGGCTATACTCAGTACCGTATAGTCAATTGTTAATTTTCCTGGCGTTAATTGAACTATCCGATGGTTATTCTAGACTTGCTATAGTATTCAGAGGACCAGTGAAGAGGATAATTGAATGGCAATACTTCAGCAATTATGGCTGTACACACGACTCTATTGTCTACAGTTGATATCTCTTGCGACAATTGATCTATTCATTTATTTTCCTAATGCTGCTGTCAAATTAATGTGTTCCGTAAACAAATTAATCTGATGACACTTAGAGTGCGTAGACGGCCATACACAGTACTTTACCTTCGACTGTCAATTTCTTTATAAATAATTGATCCTAACGTTGATTATTGTAGAATAGCTATAGAATCAAAATTATCTGCGAATAGATTAATGCAATTGCAATGGCACTGAGAAGATTTCTATACTCAGTACCGTATTGTCACTTGGTAATATCTCTAGCGATATTTGAAATATCCACTGGTCATTCTATAGCAGCTGTGAAAATTATATAACCAGTGAATAGATTTATCCAATATCCACAGGAATTTGTAGATGGTTATACCGAGTAACCTACTGTTAATCGTTAACTTCTTTAGCGATGACTTATCTAGCCATTGTGCGTTCATTAATTTATTATAGAATTTAGATGCTCATTGAATAGATTACTCAAATGACAATAGTAGGGAATTGGTGGCCACGCTCAGCATTTTATCTTCAATTGTTAATATCTCTGGGGATAATTGATCCATCCTTTGACCATCCGTGGTTTGCTATAGAATTTAGAAGTTCAGTGTGTAGTTTAATAAAGTGGCTATATAATTTTGTTGGCCGATATACCTAATTCTTTATTGCAAATTGTTGATATCTCGGGCGATAGTTGATTTACACATTCGTCATTCTATCGCCTTCATAGAATCTGGGTGACCAGTAAGTAGATTATACCGATGCAAATGGTACTGTGTAGATGGCTATAGTCAGTAATGTATTTTAAATTGCTAACATCCACAGCCGTAATTGATCTATCCTTTGATCATTCTGGAATTGCTATGCTATTTAATGACCAGTGGATTCTCTAATCCATTTGCAACCATGCTACCCATTTGTATTTAGCGCCTACGTATAATCTGCTGCGCTCTGCTGCAATTTGGTGCACACTGCCATGCGCCGCTCTGGATAGGTTTGGGAAGGTATAGTTTACAAAGTTAGGTCAGATAAGGGTATGACATGAGTCTGCTTTATTCGTTGCGATACGCTGGTTTTCGTCGCTTTACTATATACTTCTTTGTTCTGCTGCGCTGCGCTTTGCACGGATATGCCCTATTGCGGAAAGGTTGGGATGTGCAACGGTGGACAATGTTAGGAGAGGAATCGGTACTATGCGCCGACACCAGTAATATTCGGCTCATAATATGCCGTGCTATGCTCTGCTGTCCTCAAGTGCACTATGCCGTGCTCAACTATGGATAGGCGGGCTTAGGTTTGCTTGGGCTTGTAGTTTGTGCTTTTCGCTAGTATTTTCTTGTATTTGGCGCATTACAGTGTTCTCCTGATATCTGTGTTGTTTCCCTGCGTTCTGCTGATCCCAGCTGTCGTTAGGTTATGGAAAGCAGTGTACGTGAGTTTCGGGCATGGCAGGCATAGATTGGTTAGGCTAGGATATGTTGCGGACCTGTATTTTTCACTGCTCCTCGATATATTCTGCGCTTCGCTGTGGCCCGCTGCGCTTTCCAACTCTCTGGCTTAAACTTCTACCGTTAGGCTATACTGCGCCACGCTAGGGTTAGCTTGGATAGGTCATGTTTGTTTAGGTTAGGAATTTGTGCTATTGGCTGTCCTCGGTGGTGTATACGGCGCTTCATTGTGTTCTGCTGCCCTCTGATGCGCTTCTCTGCTCTCCGCGCTGCTCTACTACGGTTGGGTTTAGTTTTATTATGCTAGGTTGGGTTATCATGGGAGTCTGTTCTATCCTCTGCTATTCGTTTGTATCCGGCGAATTACGGTACTCTATTGCGCACCGCTTCGCTTTGTTACGTTTGGGTCTAGTTAGGTAAGGTTAGGCCAGGCACCTATATAATGATTTGTTATCTCGTGGTGTCCTGCGCTTTACTGTGTTCTTTTGAACTCTGCTAAGCCTTGCCGTGATCTGCTGCGCTTTCCTGTGCTTTGACGCAGTGGTGCTTATATTCAGAGCACTCTTGTCCAAAACTCTACTAATCGGTGTTATTCGGTCTTTTCCGACACCATACGTTGTCCGGCTGCGCTCTGCAGAGCTTTTATGCGCTCTAATTTGTTCCGCATAGGTGGTAGATGAATTGTATGGTTTGGCTAGATTTGGATGTGTTGGTTGTGGTTAGGTAATACAAGGTTAGGAACCCGTTATATTCGATGCTTTTGGGTGGTATCATTAACCCAACAGTGCTCTGCTTTGCCGTATATCTGTAGCGTTGCTGTCTTTACCGGTACTGTACGAAGAAGTGGTTGTCTATTCTAATCGATGGTTTTCTGCGCTATAACGTGCTCTGCTGTCCTCCGCTGTGCTTACGTGTGCTCAGCTGCGCTTTCCTGCGCTCTGATGTGCCCTGCAGTCATCAGTATAGGTTATGTCAGTTAGGGAATCTGTGCTATTCGCAGCTGCTCATTGGTATTCGGAAAATTACTTTGCTTCGTTATGCTCGCCTTCGCCCAGGTGCGCCCTCCTGCGATCATCTGCACGCAGCTGTGCTCTGTTCTGTTTGCGGTTTAATCCAATGCGGTGGCGTGCGCTGAAGTGCTGTGACGTGGTAACAGTGCTGCTCAGCGTGGTGCCGTCCTGAGCAGTAATGTGTTC
This sequence comes from Eufriesea mexicana, assembly GCF_001483705.2. Taxonomy (NCBI): domain Eukaryota; kingdom Metazoa; phylum Arthropoda; class Insecta; order Hymenoptera; family Apidae; genus Eufriesea; species Eufriesea mexicana. The sequence goes on from NW_016910515.1 coordinate 1,068,884, forward strand.
TGTTGCGCTATGCGGTGACATTCGGTGCTATATATTGCTCTGCATTACTGTGCTACGTTCGGCAGCGCACAGATGTGGTTGTAAAACATAAAAGCGTCATGCATATATAATCGATGTTCTCTATTTCCATACAGATGCGCCATCCAATCCAAGTGAAGCGTGTGGACGGCGAAAACAGCAACAGTGGTCAAAAATTCTACGACTCATTCTGGGCAAGTACCAAACCCTGCACAATAAACATCCCTCTCCTTTCCTGAATATGAATATGCCTGTTAACGTGTATTTCCAGATTCTGCAATGCACATATTTTCTTTGTGTGAGCCTCGAGCTCCTGATGCCATGCGCAATAGGAAATGATGAATGGAAATAGGAAGGGTAGAAGTTTACATTATAATTGAGACAGGAATGGATGATACTTAATCCAAAGATCATTTGAACAGTTGATAGCTATGCGCTTATTAGGCAGCTAAACGAAAATTGCATCAAAATTATTCCTTTACACGCACTTAGCGAAATAAGCATAACTGTATAATGAAAAAGTAGACATGCAGTTAACAAAAGGAGCACAATACATCAATCAGGATACTACTGACTATTATAACCGTCATTAGTCAAGAATATAGACAATGATAGTAGTGTTTAATGTGATAATTGATCATACACATAGAATTAACCAGCCGGCAGATTTCAATCATCTTTGTAATTAAACTAATTAATTAATTAAATAAATTTTTTCCAAGATTCGGCAGTATGTACTTCGTCCGATATAAAGGTAGTGCGTGTATCTTTCAAGTAACATATGCGTAGTACAGATCAAATTAAGTCATGCATCTGCTATAATCCCGCGGCTTGCGAACATGACGAGGTTAGTTTGTTGAATTATGTGACCCTATTAATTAACTAAATTTTCGTAATATTATTACGTAATACATATATTACTCGTCCTTAAAAGCCAAACCGTTACAGACCCTCAAGTTAATCGCTAACTTCATCCCTGCTTTCATGCTCAGCTCTTCCCTCTCGACTACTGCTTAGGAAGTGCACCTTTCTTCCTTGCTCTCGATTCTGTAGAAAAAGAATCCGTACTCTTCGCATCTGAAAATCCAAATAAAAATAGTGGAGAAAAGAGTGAAAGGGCGGAGAGACAGAGGGCGCATACATTCTTCTCCCTTCATCCGACCACATTCTCTTCAGCCTCAGCTTCAGCCACGTCCCGTTCACTAAAACTGCTCGTCTATCCATTATGCGCTTTTCTTAGCTTCTTGATAATATGACCTTTCACGTCACCATGTCCACAACCCACGATACAGTCAATTAATTAGTACTTAATTGATACGTATTGAACTGCATTCTCCATCGCCAATGTGACGCAGGCAACGAGAAACTGCGACGGATTCGGGGAACAGGTTGGCACGTGAAATCTATATGACGGTTAAATTTTGTACTCGGCTTAACGAATGACTTTATTCTGGGCTGTGGTTGTTGAAACTTGATAGGAAGTAGTCATGGCTTAGGACAGATGTTATCGCACAGTACGCGACGAGGCAACAGCACAGCCTGCATGTTTCTTTGTTCCTTATATCGAAATGCATTGTACGCACATGTCAAGTACGAATTCGCTTAGCGTCTTCAGTCTCTAACACCGCAAACGAACATTAATTATCGTCCACAATTCTTTCTACAAATTTTACCGGTTTATATGAAAAATCGCGGCAACGCAATAATGCATGGGGAACGTGTCATGAAGAAGACAGAACAAAGGGGATATGATCTTTAGATCTTTAGACTCTCCTTTAAAATCTTCTGTGATTGAGAGTGGTGGTTCCGAATCTAGGAGCAAACACTGGTCGCCATATCACGTTTTTGAAGCAAATAAAAGAGAGGAATTTATTTTTGCTACTTTTATTTTTATACTTACATAGTACTCTGGAAATAGTAATATTTTCCTCAAAGCATTTATCAATTACTTGTGTAACGCTAACGTTCCCCCCTCAAATCAAATCTGTCTATAATCGAAAATAATTTTCTTTCTACCGAGATATAAATATCTGAATTTATTGGAAAAGCACTGAAAATTATATAATGGACTATCATTTCGTCGCATAGTGTAGCTACTGCTGTGTTATTTCATGAGGATTTCTACCTCTTTTATGTCTAAAATGGAAGTTTATTAGCAGATGCATAGTGCAAGTGGTATTAAATTTCTGTTATCACTGCTTTCGTTCTATATCGGTCCCCTATGAATAATTTCGTCGCTTGTTTTCCCTGATATGAACATTTACATGTAGACAAATGATTGAATTAAGATGAACTTTGCTGTGTATATTCCCGTATATGTGGTATATAATTTCATTTCAACTTGTATGTACAGAGTGGTCAGGGAGAAGTGGATTCGTAAATTTGAAGTAAAAATATTTTCGTGGAATCAAGAGGTTTAATTAATGCCGTGGAATGATATATCTCGGTATTATTAAATGTATATGTTGACATAGGCTACAGTTTAGATGTTCTTGAAAGTGAAGTGGATAATTTAGGATAGAGTTGTATAATATAGTACGTAGATTTGTGTGAAATATTGAAGACCATGCAATTCCATTATGCAAAAATTAACGTAAAGGAGTGGTTATATGTTAAGTGTCGTAGAAGATTGTATTTTTCTGCTTCTCTCATTAGAAAAGAATTTTGGTGTTGTATCCAAATTAATTCCGAGGTGACTGTTTGGATTTAACCAAGTTAAATACATTGGAAAAATACTACTTAAAAATAGTCTACTGGGTTCTTTAGTATTACATAAGCATGCTTCTCTTCCCCTTTAATCTTTCAATAATTTGTGGATATTGCATTTCGCCTTATTTCAGTCGTTATTTCAACATCCCCGTTCCATTAACCTAACGCCGGAATCGATTGACTGCACATCATAAGCTACAACTGCTATACTATCAAGTAACATTTACGGAGGAAACCTTCTTTCAATGTATAAAGGAGTAATGAATAAAAATGATAGTCTTTGCTGCAGCGAATATCAAAAACAACCAACCGTCTACTATAATTGATCGCCCACGAACACGTGTATCCAAATTCAGCCACGAAATCTTTGGTAAAAGAAAGAAGCCCGAGGAGCAGAACTCCGACTAACAAATAACGCCAGGTAATAGAAAGATAAATAATTCTAGTATGATGACACGGTCGCTGTGCAGAAATTCGTGCAATGAAATTTTGGCCATAATATTCGAGGACGGGCAGACGAAATAACAATGGTGCACGGTCGATCGTTGTGGAGGATGAAAAACGAATGCTAATGAAGTATCAACGACACCCGGCACGTAGCATGGTCTTAGCTGGACCAACGACTGCGATCATTCCTTCGTTTTCCCTGTGTATGAATGCATGTGTGTGACAATTTTCATCTTTCTGCAACACCGACCATTTTGTTTGTCCTCCGCTTCTCTCCTTCCTTTCTTCCCATTGCAATCACATGGCCATGGCATGTACAGGTGACGGAGATTTACCAGAAGGATTGACGGAATCGAAGTGCACATGCAACCTCGTCAAAGGATCGAATGGCCCTTCCGAGTCCATTTGCAAAGATTTTATTGTTCGTAGGCGTTAATTAGAGCTTGGTTACGAAGAGAGCGTAAGTGCCAATGGTAAATATGAAAATGTGAAGGATTATCTTTGTCGCACTTTGAGTAGTCATTTAAGTAGATATTTTGAGAATACTTCATTGCACCGAAAATTCTATATAATACTTGAATTAGTATAGTATGAGCTGTTTGAATTACATTAAGCATTTTAAGAAAGGAAGCTTGACAGAATTGATATAGTGAGTTTGGCACACACGTATGAACATAAAATTCAGAATGATATGTAGCGACAGGAGGAATGAAATGAGAAATGATGTGAAAATGGTAATATAGCTTTCTATGCCTTTACAATACTTTATTGCGTGTTCTCTACGTATTATAGGTTAACACAGCGTTATGTTTATAGTACGATATTACGTAAAAGGTTCCTTAAGGTTTTTGTTATACTGGCGTGATTGCTGGATCACTGACCTTGTATGATAATTCACTCTAGAGGTTTAGAAATCAAGTTTCCTTCGAGCCATGTGGTTATAGAAGAATTAACTAGCCATGGTTAGTAGTAATTGAGAATATTATCCTCAGCGACTCATACTCATAATAGCATTAGTCAATAAACTAATATCTTGTGAAGATTACACTAGCGACTGCCATTAAATGTAGATAATTATTTTTCGTACGAAGGAGGGAAACAAGTTCTATGTTACAAATTAGAACTTGTTTCAAATAAAATATATCACATATGTTGAAAATAAAATTTTCGTCGCTTTAACACCGTTATGGATGATTAAACATCCCCTAACAATATTCCAACAGATTTCGAAATAAATGAATCTCAAGAGTGCGTTAAAAATTATAATTCTCCGAATTACTAGTGACACAGAAGCAGGGGTTTAGAATCGAAATAATGGATTACTCCGCTTAAAAGTGAAATTAAACTGATTCTAAAATTGTTTAAGCGAAGCTTTGCTAATATCTATGAATTGAGAATTCACTCGTAACTTAGATGGAAGCGGACTTGCCTACAAATGCAGGGCAATCGTTTACATAATAAAACCCAATAAGTGCAGCTCACTTTTCCTTCGCAGACAGTAATACAATTCTCATGTAAGTGCAGATTGCGTGTAAAACGTTCGAGCGAGTATTCCATTGAATTAATAACGTATTCGATATACAATTCTTGCCAGAATTCGTTTAGAACATGCCATCAAACACGCACAAATATACTCAAAGCAACGAATTCAAGGTATTGTAAAATTAATTGCTGTATACGTAACTATTTTGAAAGGAATAATAACATTAATGCTTAAAAAGTGCAGTAGATGGCGAATTAGTTATATTTCTCGCATAAATCATTTCGTCAGTGAATACCAACGTCTCTCTAAAGAGTTGAAGCATAATTTTGGACCAACATCTACCTAAAATTTCCAATTAACTGGCCAAAATATACGACAAAATCCTAAACAATTTCCTACCAAAGATTATCAACAAATTTTTCTCCAAATTCGGCAATATTACAAGCAAACCTTTATCAAAAATCTCCACTGAAATCACCGAGGATCTCGTTAAAATCATAGCCATTCGAAATAATATAGTTCCTGGGAGGAAATCCTCCGTGACTCAGAGTTCATGCAAATCCTCTCTGGGCCCTGTTCAATTGCTCTCGTTGATGGTGTACACGGTGGACGTCTTTAGAGGCCGTTCGGTCCGGAAGCACGTCGGTCAAGCCACCTGTGACAAGTCTGGCTACGTCAGTTCGGCGAAGAAAGAAGCGCGGAGCCGGAAATTGGAAGAGAAAGAGAGGAAGTGGAGCCAGAGAGTGGCGACTACGCGGAGGGTGGGAAAGCTATACCGTCGAACTTTTGCCTACTTTAGCCGAAACCGTATCCCTCGCAAGAAACTACACACTCGATCAAGTGTTGCGCCTCATCCACGTACCATCCATTCTAAGAAACGTTACAAGCCGGTAGACCGTTGGTGCGTGAACTACAGCGTCTATAGTGTCGAAATTTCGATCGATTTGGTATGACGGAAGTTGTCACCACCCTAAATGCAGTGGTGGGGAAGTCGAGATAGGGGAAAGGTGAAACTTTGGAAGAAATTTGGAAAATGGAGAGGAGATCCCTTTGGTCTCTGAGGAATTTAGAGAGATCCATGAGATCGTGGCACTGAGGAAGTTGAGAATTGTATCAAGCTTGATAAAGCATGTGCAGTGGTTAAGAATATATCAGGTAGGTAATCCTGAATCGCTACAGCATTCAAATGATTGACGTACTTTAGTCAAACTATTTTGGAGTGCATGTTTGCTGAAGATGTGGAGCATTCATTTTGTAATCAAGGATCTCGGTCATCTCTTGCATACAAAATATATTTTCGCCTTTGTTCCACATTCATGGTAGGGTATATCTTCGCAGCCCCTCTGCTTCTTCACATTCTCAGCTCTGTGTTCCATGATTTACTTTTCTTGTTTCGCTTGTTTTCGAACCTGCCGCGAAGACAGTTGCAAGTTTTAAGACAGTTTGTCTGGAAACCGACGAAGATCAGAATGTAGGTAAGTTTTACCAAATATCCGAAGGGGAATTTGGCAGAGAATACGAGAAATGTATCTGTCATGGTTGTAGATAGATTGAAGGATGACAGGGATATAGAAATTATATGTACGCTTAGGAATTTGGAATTGTTAACCGATTAAAAGACATTACTTACATTAGACCCATCAACCAGTAACGAGTACCTAAATATCATATACATTACTGATGGCAATCAACCACTCGCACTCTTCGATCTTCAGGCCGAAGGAGGACAGGAGTTCAAAGATTTTCCGTTACAGCGCTGAGGATAATATTTGGAGCAGGAGTAAGGAATCGTATGGTAACTAACGCGTATAGTCATTTGACTTCAATACCACGCACACCTTTGCATTATCTAGAATTTGACATATATGAATATCATGCTTCAAAATTTTAACAAATGGCGATTGAATTGCGCCCCTCTAGGGCAAGGGGTTAAATGGGTATAATGAAATTAATGTGCATACATAATTATGATCACGATCGAATAAGAATCGATATTAATGCAGAGATTGGACAGTGGTAATGTTTATTGGCAACAGCAACATAAATATGTGCGAATGACAATAAAGTTAGGAATTATCTCTCGACTTACTGCAACGGTCAACACTGTGTTGCAATATTACAACCCTGTACGTCTTCGACACTTAATTTCACACCTCGATTAAACGACAATCACCTTAGACTTCAACTAAACATTAACATGAGCATATATGATCTTGCTAATTGCCCGACGCGTGAACCATGGATTCCCGACTGTCACGGGCTTTATATAATCGACCCTCGTTCTCCCGGTAACCTTCGAGAAGCTACGTGTACATGATGGAAAATGTGCGATTCTATGTTTATTGTGCAGTAATCAACTGCATATCACGGTAACTGCGAAAAGAGTGTATCTAAAGTAAGTCACTTTGTACACTTTGGTAGTTCCGTAGTTACTATGTGCTTCATTGTTCATGTCATTAGTGTATTGTCTGTGGAGTCTGTAGAGAATTCGAGTGAGTGCTTTTCCTGTAATATACCAGGTGATTAATTTAGAAATATTAATTCTTAGAAGCGATTAATCTTGTCAGGTTCGGCGAAGAATTAGGTAAGGTTTCACGAGGTATATTAGGTAATTAGTTTAGGAACATGAATTGAAAGCAGAGATTTCTCTGCCACGATATACGGAGTTCGACAAATATTGAGAATTATGTTAAATTCAGTCTTAGATGATTAATTCGAAAATATACATCGAAGATATAAAGACGATTGTTAAAATCCGTTTTATACGTTCACTGTAGAAGTTTCTAATTCAGAGAGCTCTTCGAAGCAAGTAGTTTTGCCACACGTGTGGCAGAAACTGTGATGTATGATGCAGGTTCGCGTAGAGGTATAGTGAACCATTATTGCAATTGAAAATAAAGGCTAGTCGCCCTTCATAGCTTAGAGAGGGAATGTGTGTGACGATGTTATAGAAAACATTTTCTAAAATCTATACAGGATTATTAACAAAGGAATGCTGTAATTAAATTCGGTAAAAGTTGAATGGACTTCGAAAGACAAAATCTTGGTACACGAGATGGAATTGAAATGCGCAAGTCGGTTCATAATTTTAAAAAAGTGGTTGGTTGGCGAACTCCAACCGTTGCAGGAATCAACAATTCGTGTGATTGTTGTTTTATCTGGCCTATCGCAATTGCCCTAAGCGGAGTGAAAGTGCCTCGGACAGCGTTCCCGTCTATTCAAACAAAGGAGAGGAGTGCTGATATTAATTACAGTCTGTCTCGACCCTCTGTGGTAATAGAAATTACCTCATTCCCGCGAAATGCCAAGGATTGCATTACTCACATCTCACGAAAATTAAGTGCTATGAAGTGTGCTTAATGTAACCTATTTTGCCGGGCGTCGCGGAAACGCGGTTCCTACCTTATTCATGCCAAACGTTTCATTGCTGCAAGTACGGTACCGCGTAGACTAAAAGTACTAAGGTTGCAGTTAACATTAGGTTTGTAATTAATGTATGTAGCTGAAAACTCAATAATGTATATAATTAATTGTGGACTTAGCTCGAATAATGTAACAAATGGTATGGAATTAATAACGCTAACTTTAATTTATGGCCATGGTACCCTGTATAATAAGTTAAATAAGTTAATAAGTTAAATAAGTACTATGGATCATAAGTTTTGATTTCATCAACTATGAGCTCCATTTAAAATTCAAATAGATAAGTATCTTTGTAGTACACTGGTAATATACGATGAAATGCATAATATAACAGTCTCCGACTCCTAGTTACAGTAATGTCTCTTTGTGTTGGTGTCCTGTCGATAAAAAAATATGTTTGAAGCATATGCCAAATTTAATCTCTTAACTTACATTTCATTTGAATATTTTCTGATCGCTTTATATTTTCGAAGCTCAAGAACATTGAAAATTTCCAGTAGAGAGCAAATGTAAGCTTTGTACGTAGCATTTAGCTTGGCATTATTTTCCTAAAATTGCTCTTCGGAAAGCGATACTAACTACCAGGTCTCACAACGAGGAGGAGGCTATGCATCGAGACCCGACATGCGCCCTTGTGGCGAAGCCTGCTGGCGACATCTGTTTCAAACGTATCTAATCTAACTTTGAGCGGAAGAAGTAAATGTGAAGCTAATGACACCTTATTATATTTCGTGTCTTACAAAAAGTGTTTCGGATTGTTATACTAAAATTTATACTCTACTGACGCAACGATAATATGCCACAGTTCAGCGGACTCTAATATTTCTAAGATCCCAAAGATTTGTGGAATCAAATATGAAAGACGCGAGCAGAGATGGATTATGTTGCAATCGCGGCGGACCTGGACGTGTCCGCGATTATTCAAAAGACCGTTTAGCATATAAAACGTACCACTGTCTACTAGACGCTCCAGTTTCAGCATCACGATTGGGCCTAGCCCACCTCAGCTATTGCCGACCTTGCCATGACTTAGCCGTGAACCAAGGTATTCTCCGAAACAATGAAGCTCTCAGAGCCGCTACGAGGGTCCAGTGAGGCCTTGCAGACGGACAGATGTCATCTGAACCTTCCCCAAGTGGTAGAACTTAATCATCCCTAGTGGTATGACCGCAGACATACGCCGGACCAACTACAGGCCTATACCCTAGCAGCGTACGACCAGGGCTGCTGGAACTTCGCATTGACTCCGGGAGGAATAATGACCCAAGGGCCATCCTGGAACCCGATGCATGATGAGATTGACAGTTGCTTGAATGAGCTTCGGAGACGAGTAGTGACGTTGACACACGATGCATGAAATTATCGAGTACACGGAAGTACGTCG